>NC_055979.1:6226792-6526792 GCF_018492685.1 Alosa sapidissima | reverse complement strand
GGATAATAAGCAGGATAATGTATATAACGCCGGTCATTATCAGGAAAATAAATACTTTCAGGGCAAAGCAAGACCGGTTGACCCTGTCGGGACTTATTTTCCCGATAATGACCGGCGTTTCATACATTATCCCTTACGTAGTAAATACACATGAATGAAAATGTCACATGAAGAGTGAATTGATAATGCTCACCTCTCCTTCTACATCAGAGTGTCCCAGCCTGCTCTGTTTCTGTTGATTGAATATCTCACTAATTTTGATAACTACAAAGGCACTCAAGTCTTTCAGAATGTACACACAATTCATCTTGTCTTTGCACATTATTAAAAGTGTTATATGTGAAATATATAGTTGAAAAATAACTTACAAATAGCAATGAATAAAATAGAACGTGAAGAAAAACTATTTTGACGGAATATAACACCTTTGCTAATGTTCAATCAAGATATCAACTCAGCATGCTAACCAGCTAGCCCCAACCTGTATTCTCTGATAATACTACTTTGTACCTCAAGAGACACTAGTGAGTCACTTCATTGAAATCAGCAGGGCAAAGCAAGCATGCCGTCACTGACATATTAGTGCACTCAAGAGAACTTGCATCCTGCAAATAACACCTTGATTTTTTTTTTTTATGCATATATTTTGCAGTAGTTATTGTTTTGACAAGTAACTTAATTAAGGCAGAATTTGCCTTCCCGGTTTGATTTTCTTGCAGTTTTTATTTGAAAAATCATCACATTTTTAGAGGCAAATTCTAATTTGGAGCATGAGTCGAGGTCACCCCTTTCTGTCGTTCTTTCTTTCTTCCTGCTGTTGAGGCTGTTGTGTTTGTTCCTCCAGGATGCCCCTGTCCTGGCACCGATTCTCGCTGAGACGGGCTGATTGTTACTTGCACAGGGTCACAGAAGGAATCACAGAAGGCCTAGAATTATATTAGAGCTTATGTGGGGTGCGGGGGTGTGGGGCAAAGGGTTCCTTGCAATTCATCCATCTACCTTCCCAGCAAGGGCACGGGCACACAACTGGAGTCTATTCCACGCAGGACTGCACATTTAACTCATAGAGTGGTCACTTCCTTTACAAGACACTGGCCCCTGGGGATGCACAACATAACCTTTTTATAGAGTTGTTTATTTATTTATTTTGGGGGCAGAGGACACATAACCTGACTCTCGCCAGATGAATTTCATTCCGCCTAGCTCCGCCTAGCTCCACTCACATCCATCTGGGATCGGTTCCGTTGAGTACGGTGTTCATTTTAGGACATCCTCAGACTCAGGTGTCAGACTCAGAAAAACCTCTGTCCTCTTCAGACAAAACTGCCTTAGCTTCAGAAAAACCTCTGTCATCTTCAGACAAAACTGCCTCAGGGTAAGAAAAACCTCTGTCATCCTCAGATAAAACTGCTTCAAACCAAACAGCCTCAGAAAAACATCTCTAAGGAGTCAGGTCTCAGAAAAAACGCTATCAGAAAAAGTGGAGTCAGATCTCAGAAAAAACGCTGTCAGAAAAAGTGGAGTTTCTTACAGGTAGTATAGGCTACAACTGGGAAATGGTTAGCAAAAGTAAGAAATAATGGTCCAGGTGTCGTTCTGGACTTTTGTGGTGGAAAAACGTTTAACCCACTTTTCCCTAGCTCATTGAGCGTACCGTAGTCCTACGAAAAACAAATTATTTTGCTGTATGTAGTACGTAGCATACTCCGGTATGTGCCTTACAGCAGCTGCTAATGTTACTAGCGAAGTGAGGTTAGCTAATTTACATACATCGATTTCCTACAATGTGTATACCATTGGATCACCTTCTACCTTTACTTATAATTTCTACATCTGACTTGACTCCACTTTTTCTGACAGCGTTTTTTCTGAGACCTGACTCCACTTTTTCTGACAGCATTTTTTCTGAGACCTGACTCCACTTTTTCTGATAGTGTTTTTTCTGAGACCTGACTCCACTTTTTCTGAGACCTGACTCCACGCGGAACGAAATTCATCTGGCGAGAGTCAGGTTAGAGGACACATACTGTATGTCAGAAACACAAAATATAAGCCAATGAAACTGGGCAGAAATCCGCCCCACAGAGTCCCCCCATGAGCTACCTTAGACTTCCACCTTCCACTATACTCCAACCGATGATTTCTATGTGCATAATCAGACACTCATCATGACATGCAGTTTCGGAAATGCACTCTTGCATACATCATAATTTCATAAACTTGCTCCTTGTAAAACATTAATGCTTTGTCTTGCATTACAAGTTAATGCACTGTTAGCAAGGCCTCAATATCACAATATTGATATCATCTCTTCCAGAATGTCATCAACTACTACATCAACGATGCACAGGGATGAGTGTCAATTTGGCTTTATATCTCCCAGTAGATTTGCATCGCATGTCACATGGACGTTGGTTATCACATTTACAACCATTATTGCTCTTCATCTCAATAAACCTTTCAATTACGTTCTGATGGGAGAAAGGAATGGACATTGGCGAAATGGAGCATAGCTGTGAATTATGCAAAAGCCCCACACGCACAGATGGAGCGTTGATGGTGGGCCTGCAAGCTGACAGTCAAAGACCCCTTGGCATACTGTAGGAGGATGTAATGTGTAGGTTGCAGACATGCAAATGCATATATTTAGAGATGCATGCATACATACATCTACATGCTCTCCCTCTCTCTCTCTCTCTCTCTGTCTCTTTCTCATGCTACCACTCAAGCATACACCAAGACACAAATGTTCACACATAGAGAGATTCAGGATGGTTAAGGCTGTCATAGGTACACAACATGGTGAATTCTGTTGGGCTTCCTGATTCACTTATGCAAGACACAGGCAAACGCAAACTCAAACACGACACTGTTTCTGTGTTAGATTCGGAGACACACTCATGCTTGCCTGCTCCATGTCTTTTGTGGGTGACTGCAAGGGCAGTGATAAAAGTCAATACCAAATTTGAGCTAGGCACAAGTTAGACATCAGCATATTTATGGAGTTGTGTCCCAAATTGCTGTTATCCCCAAAGATGACTCATATGCTCCCACATAATTTCACTCAGAAAGTTTGCAAAAAGCAGGAAAGTTTGAATTATTTCTTCATAACTGTTGAGACTGGGCTACAGCTAAGCATGCCAGCCAAGACATTGGCAGTCACACTCTATCTAACATTTTCTTTTATGGAATATTCCTACTGTAACTGAGTGGGCTGCTTTTAGCGCTTCCTGTCCATCATTTATTAAATGCTTACAACAGATACACGGATTGTAATAATTGGGGATGTTACCCGACCTCATGAGATCTGCTAAAAGCTTCAGATCCCAGCAACATGCCTTACCCTTTAGTCTTGCGTGATAGAAAAACCTCTATGTGCATTCTGTCTTCTCCCACGGTGAAGGGAATAACCATTACAAGTCAGTGAAAGGGACTTGGTAAACCACACAGCCGTGGTGAGAAACATTACCCCCATTACACATGCTCCACCACCAATGGAGAACAGAGCCCACTCACATGTGCCGCCACTGCTACCAGTGAAGCTGGCGTGCAGCTCAAATGTCAAGCTTGAAGTCGTGGGACGGCTAAAATGCAATCTGTGATGCTCCATTTGTAGTTTCCGCAGTGAATTGTATTGCCATGCTGTGTCACGAGTGAGACCAAACTACCTTACAGACTAGAGGTATACTAATCTGCACAATGATTTGTATGGTAAGACATACAGTGCAAAATGTTCATGGTCATTTATGGTAGCTCACATACACTGTGCATTCATGTAAACAAATGTAACTCACTGGCTACAACTCACATGTGCTTTTTTGTTTGTTTGAGTGATAGTGATTTATTCCAGATCTCTCTGTTGTGTTTGTTGTTGGGGTTTGTGGTAATTGTATTCCACTAAACAAATGAGTACAGCTGGTGGAAACTAATTCTGGCTAAGAAGCCACAGTCGGTACCATACTTCAACAAAGGAGGAAGGCACATTAAGAGTAAACTAAATGTGGAGTCTTATTGTAGTTGGCGGCGAGCCATTTTAGGACGGTGCCGCCTGAGTGAGCAGATAATGGAACAGCATATGACGTGTCGGGACGTGACATGAGGAGGAAAGGCAGATGTGAATCAGGTCCTCGTCTAATTTCAGGAAATCAGAGCCTGGAACAGTTGGCACAGTGAGAGCTATATTTACTCATGCACGTGCAGGCAGGCTCGTGCACTTCATAGGGAGAGGGAAAACAATAACATGAATTTTAAAAAGAGGATGGAGATGTATGAAGGAAATAGTGTGTATATAATAGTGTGTGTGTGTGTGTGTGTGTGTGTATGTTTGTGTGCGTTGTGCATGTGTATGTGCATGTGTGTGTGAGAGTGTGTGCTGGGTTCAGACATGCTTTACAACATGTTATTCCATACTCACTCTCTCCAGGACTGTTAGGTAATCACACGTTGCTATGGATACCTTAATACGGAATACCCAGTGTGGAACTGGGGCACGATTAGGACATTAGCAAGCATCCACCTCCTGTGCAGCTCATGTAAACACAGCCTGCCACCCAGGCACAGTCATGCCAGCGCACAACGTCTCTTCCTGTGCCGGAGCTATGACGAAGGCATGATGCATCAAGGTTGCCGTGGATACCCACCCTGATGTGATACAGAGCCAGAGCAGAGGTGAAAAAAAGAAAAAGAAAAGTGAAGAAATAGTTGCTATGGTGGCACCATGCTGGGATTGTATTAACTTTTTCAGGTGAATCACCCTTGGATCTTTTTAGATTTTTTTTCTTTCTTTGCTGTTTGGAGAACTTAGAATTTATGAGATTCTTTATGAATGTTGTATTATTTTAAAAGACTGCTCTAAGATTTCCCCTGTCAGTACTCATGCCTGCAACATTTTCAATGTTATGCTTTTTACATTATTTTAAACAATGTTTCCTTATAAAATCTCACACAGATCCATTAGCATTTTAAGACATACAGTACCATTATTTATAAGAAAAGTTGCAAACAGAAAATGCCAGATTAAAACCTATATTTTTTCAGTTATAATTCATACCTTGAATGAAGGTTAAGTTCAAATTTCAAGGACAGCGTAGCTTTTGCATCTGCTGATATTTTATGGATTAAAAAGAATGCAGGTTTTGAGTTTCCAGGAAAAATCCATAGACACCCTAGAGGAGAAAGATTATGACAAGTGCTTGAACATCTGCTTGCCTCATCTTTCCCGTCATACTTTACCGGAAGCAATCTATTATGTAAACTAGTTATTTTAATTTTTCAGGGAGTTTGTCTTGAGTCCCCTCACATAATTCATTTTGTGTGTAGTTTTTAAATAGGTTGACAGGGAAGTGTTGTTGTATACTCACCAAACATCAGTAATTATTCAGGATAGCTGGACATGTCTATCTTACACAAGATATCTCAGTTTGCCCCCTTACAAGACTACTATGTCAAAGAAACTATTTACTTTCACACAAGGTCATAACACAAGAACATATTACAACTCTCTACACTGTGCTGCACTGTTTATACTCCTGTTTATTGTGTGGCTTCATCACTGTGGCTGATTGTTACAAAAACAGTGAAAAAAGTGTTAAAAAGGGATAAAAAAGGTGTGCATTATTTATTTATTAAATAAAATGCATCAACGTCATACCACCGATGCTCTTGATAATACAATGTTATTCATATTTCATAGGATGTGTACAACATACTGTATATGCATTGAAAACTATCACAATCCCAAATCCCTTCTTCTTCTTCTTCTTCTTCTTCTTCTTCTTCTTCTTTCTCTTTTTCTTCTTCTTCTTCTTGTCCATGGAAGGCAGTCCACATATATCACATGCTCTGGGGCTACATCCCTGTTTCCCAAAGGTGAGGTAGAGGTCAGCCTACAGTGCCCAGATAATATCTTGGATCAGGACTGGGGGCAGCTGACTGCAAATAATTGATCCATGATCCAGGGTAAGCTGGTTAGTTTTCACTGCATCTAGCAGCCCATCCCTAGCCCTGTAATTTAGAGAGAGAGAGAGAGGTGGAAAGCATTTGTCCCACACCCCTCATGAGAGAAGCACTAAATGCCCTCATGCATGGATCTCAGCAGACTAAGAGATTTAGAGCCAGTCACCCACCACAAACCATCACGGGGGGCCTGACTTAATTTATAACACTGGAGAGAGAGAGAGAGAGAGAGAGAGAGAGAGAGAGAGAGAGAGAAGAGGTGAAATGAGGGAGAGAGAAAGGATGTGGGGTCAAAGACAGAGAGAAATGAGAGAACACTGAGTAGAAAGTGAGAGAAGAGAATGTGAGAAAGAGGATGGGAAAGGATTAACAGCATAAAAAAGATGAAATGAGATATTAGCAAAGAGGAAAAAAGAGAGAGATATAAGAAGATAGGAAAAAACAGGCACACATAGCATGCTCTCTCTCTCTCTCTCACTCGCCCTCTCTCTCTCTCACACACACACACACAAATACATACTGACACACAAAAGAAAAACAACTCAGTTGGCCTTGAGTTGAATCCCTTAAGTGTGCAAGCAGAGTTGTGAATACTTGACCTTTACTCAGAGAGCTGAACCTGCTCCTGGTGGAGGTCAATCACTAGACTGTTTGTTTGTGTGTGTGTGTGTGTATGTGTGTCGGTGTATCATGGGTCCTCATCACAGAGGTGATACACAGTTCAGTGCAGTACACTAACTCTTACATAACATCGATTAGGGTGATGTCCATCCATGCCACAAACGCAAACTCGTGAACGTATGAGTGACATGAGTGTTGTCAAAAAATGGACAGGGGATTTATTGATATATGTAAATAAATAAATACATATATAAATATATATGCAACTCCTCTCCTGCAACTTGAGAACACCCACTGTGTCAAACTGTGATTATTGGGGCTAAATCACAGCCTTGAATGACGCCCCTCTATTGGATTTGCATCACGTATTAATGAAGCAATTAGCTTGGCTGGGCTCGACTAGCTTTATTGCTTAGCATGCCCCTGTCTGTCACTAATGCAGTGTGTGATGGAGTGGCGCGCCGGCCCTTGTCAGAGCCACACATATGCCGCCGCCGAGCTGAGGCATGCAGAGCATGATGGTGTGGCGCCAAGCACGTTTTTGCATGGATTATAAATCTAGCATCACACTCAATTTGTGAGGGTTTTTAATCCCTGAGTTGATGGCTGTTAGGCAAACAAATGAAGCAACTTCATCAACACGCTAAAGCCCTAATGATGAAGCTTTATTGTTTACCGCTGAAGTGTGTGTGTGTGTGTTGTTGTTGTCGTTATTGTTGTTGTTGTCATCTGTCACTTTAAGTTTGGCTTCTGAAGATGCTGGAGTGAAGAATGCCTGATGAAATTCAATAAACACTTTGCAATATTGTTAAGTTGGCGCACATGCAATCCAAGGACCGCCTTATTGGAGAAATGTTGTCATTCTTGTACATGTCTTGACAGAAGACCCCCTCATACACACACACACACACACACACACACACACACACACACACCCTCACACTAATGTGTGATGGCATTTGGGAACATCTCAGGAGACTTCCAGCACAATCTTGGAGTCTAATCACCCTGAGTCACTGAGCCCTGAGAACACGCTTTCATGTTATTTTATATCCTAGGATGTGTGCCATAATGAGGGAATGTCAATAGCTAGTCTGCTGGGCTTGTTTGTTTCCTCTTATATCCCATAATGATGCATTCTTCCCCTTGGCTCTCACTGCTACCTGGGTGTCTGCACTCTGAAAATAGCCCCTTCTGCAGAAAAGTCTGTGTCAGTTCATGCGTCTAATTATGTTTTTTTATATTATATTAACAGGCCTATGTTTTTCATGCAGTGTGCATGTTTTGCATAAAAGCGAGTCTAGCTCTAACCATGTAACCCATTCGGAGCCAATGAATTCATAATGAGTGTGCTGCTGTGGCCTATCTGCCTTCAGATGCCTGCGCCACCCCCTACTGCTGGAGACCTTGCTACTATGCGCTCACCAATTCCCTAAGATGGTGTAAATAATTCTGTTGGTGCCTCCATATCGTCCAAGAAACAAAACATGTTTTGATCACAGCATTGGAGAACATAAACATGTTCTAGAATGACACAGGGTTCTCCTTTTAGCGAACCACATTCAATTTAGATGTAAGATCAGGAACATACCAGGATTATCAGTGTTAACAAAAGATTATTATAGTCATCTTGTTTAGTTTTTTTCTTTCCCTATAAACCAGAAATAGACGTTGAGAGTGGAGATTTGATCAACACTGCCACCAAAGTCACAGGACCACTGAAACTTTTGGTTACTATCTGTGCATGACATTGAAATCAAAGAGTGTGATTCCCCAATGCCAGCGTACACCATAATCCTGAAGGATAACAACATCAGAGTAATCAGCGACAAAAACAACAACAACAAACTAGTGAGAGTGAAGTCCAAACCCCAAGACAAGCTCCTTTGCCCACTCAGAATCATTGAAGCTGGCACAGAAGATGTTATGTTTTAAGCCAGTCATTTATATCATACAGCCTCAGAAGCACTCCCATTGAACAGCATGAAGGAGACTTCTGTGCAAAAACCTGTTCCTCCAGGCGCTCTGTATACTAAATAAGAGCTCCCCGCGCCTTCCTCTATCACACAAACCGAAGAGATGAGTGCAGATATCTTTTTAGAAAATCCCCGGCAACATAAAAGATGACCTGGGCCATGTCATGTCTCATTGGGTTCGGTTATACATATGCATTTAAGTTGAAGACTTATGGAAAACTTTGAAATATTTTACAGAGCAATCCTGAGGGGCCAAAAACAATTTTCATGCTCTAGTCTTCAAATCTGACCTGCAAGACTCACACAGACTAATTGATATTCTGGAATGAGAGCTGTAGCTTTTATTAAGTGGACTTCCAATCCCCCATTAACGAGGTAAAAAAACCCCCCTCAATGTTTAACTCAATATTTAATTCCCCAATCTGCCATTATAGTGTGCTCCTGTGTTATTTTGGTCCCTACACACGTTATTAAAGTGATCACACTCCTGTGCAGGAAAACACATGGGAGTCCATAACACCAGAGTGGTGTAGCTATGCAGTGACAAAGAGTTTGAAAACGTCATTGTACAGTAGCTCTCCCGCTGTCTCCAATTGAATTCAGGTTCAAAAGTGCTTTATTGTCAGGACAGGTGTTACATACAGAGCAAGATGGCAGGGCAGAATCAGAACTGACACAGGAACAGTGAGTCACATAAATCCGTATTGTAAATCAGTTACCAGTAGTACTTGTGCTGTAGTAGTAAGGTAACAAGTCACAGCATTTGTAGGTGTTTCCAGAACCTGATTAATTAGAGGAGGATACTAACTTTCACTTAATTCTGCCCTGCATGCATTGCTTGTAGTGCACTGATGTCTTTTAATGTGTGCCCCCCTTCCCCTCTCTCTCTCTCTGTGCATCCAGGCAACTAATGCAGGTAAATGCCTCTGCATTTTGAAACAAACACTGCCCATCGACTCAGAAATGAAATGATTGCTTCAAAGTGCCCTCTGGGTTCCAAACCCATCACTGTGGCAAGTGATGTCATTGTGCGGCCTTCATTTCCCCGTGTCCTTTCTCTATGAGAGTCTGCC
This sequence comes from Alosa sapidissima, assembly GCF_018492685.1. Taxonomy (NCBI): domain Eukaryota; kingdom Metazoa; phylum Chordata; class Actinopteri; order Clupeiformes; family Clupeidae; genus Alosa; species Alosa sapidissima. The sequence goes on along the minus strand of NC_055979.1, from coordinate 6,517,167 downwards.
TGCAGTTTAACACTTAAAGTTGTGACTTGAGAGTCTGGAAGGCTGGAGACGAGAGTGATAATCACATTTCCCAGCCAGTCGCTACCTTACCCGATTAAAAAGAGTCCTTGAAGTAGCATAAACGAATTTCACAGGCACTGGAAAAACAAGTGAATGCACATTTATTAGGCCAAATATGTTAAGTGTCTACACATACTGAAATAACGTTAGGTTCATCATTAAAGATCACAAACTAAAACCAGATCAGACCGGGGGGGGGGGGGGGGGGGCGGTGTACGTGGATCCTATACAATCCTCTCCCATTGTTTGGTGGCTAAAACAGATGTGAACACTATTAAGTCCTGCGATAACTTCTGCAAAACAGATTGTTTATCATTGATCAGCCATTGCTACTATAAAATAGGTCGCTTCCTATCTTCTTCAGGGCTTAATTACAATTAATGACACAGGTGCACTTAAAAAGGTAGAACTCAGTCATGTGATATGATCACATGACTATCAACATATAACAGTTACATACAATAACATACAATAGTAGCATGTAGGATTTAGGAACAGGCAATAACCACTCACATTTACTCCTAAGAGGTCAACCATGCATATATACAAACACACCAGTAAAGTTCAGTTTGACACTATGTATCATAAAGTATAGTAGACCTATGACAACAAGACAATCACAAAAACACAGAAAAATCAAGATCATCATTAAGTCCAGGATATTTCAAAGCTTGTAGCGTATCAATCCAGTAGGTTTCCCTCTGAGCCAATTTTTTAAGTCTATCCCCTCCTCTAATGTTTTTATGAATCACTTCAATGACCATGACTGTGAGTTCATTGGGGTTGCATTGTCCAGAGAATTGAAAATGTTTTGCGATAGGATTATTGGGATTTTTTGTCCTAAAGGAGTACTTATGTTCTGCGATAAAATAGCAGTTTGAAACCAAACCAAATAACTCCTTTAAAGTGCACAGACTATTCATATGATACAATGGCTTTCTAAAATGGCTTGCATGTTTGTACATGAACAACATTGTTGTTGAGTTTGTCTTTTGTATTTAATAGCTTCTACATTTGAATCATACATTCGAAAAAAGGGCCACAGAAGTGTTTCCTCTGTTTGCCTGAATATGATTTTGTAGTGCCAGTATTTTTCCAATAAAGCATTTCACATATACTGTAACCTCCAGTCTGTTATTTTCAGATCCATAACAAATTTATATTCGCATTGTGCCCATCTGTCCCGTCTTTGAATTGATTGCATTCAGAGCTGTGATGTTTGAACAACAACAGTAGGAGAAAAGAGAGCAATGCGCTTCTCATCCCACCACGCTCGGTCTGCAGGTGTTCTAAATATTGCTCTCGCAAGGCTCGCCGTCACAAATCCCAGAGGGGCCGATGACACCTGGGGAGTGGTTTGATAAGAGCGGAGATAATACTGCACCATGCTGATCACCAGCAAGGGCCCAGAGTGAAACTCTGTAAAGTGCACTTTAAAAGTTAGGGAAGAAAGTCTCTGCACAGAAAAAATAGAGCTAAATGTTAAAGAGATATAGACAGGGCTGTAAGAGGAAGCTCCAAAATGAATGTGACCTTGTGTTGCTGTGTTGTTTTCCAAGAAATCAATCTCTCTGTATTTTCCTGTAGTGCATACAAATACATTGTAATACCATAATCAAACATCTGAGACATTTCCATGTTAAGAAATAAACAGAAAAAATGAAATTGTTATGTTTCTGACAATTGGACAACATATTGCCCCAAAAGTCAGAGAAGCAAAGAAATGTCAAGGTTGTGGTGTTGTCGACAGCCTCAATAAGAATTGAATTTCACACCGCAAAATGGGGTGGAATTGTTCGGATAAGCTTTTGGTGGATAAAGATAAGCCATGTGGATGGACATCCACACTGGTTTTATGGGACTGAGAAGAGTTGGGCCAAATTGTTTAAGTGCTGACAAATTGTTTTAAGTCCGTTTAAAGCTCAATGACAACTTCTTGTTGACCAGTATCAGTAAATAGCTTTGTTTTGCTTTACTTTCTTTACTTTTACTTCATTCACTTTTCATGGCTGCTTGCATCACTGTTTTTATAGCACCCTTGATTTGAATAAGTACAGAAAGAGTTCACATATTGCAAATACACATAACATAAATATAACTGAGGTAGTTTGGAAATGCTTTATGATGTTTCAGTGATTTGCACACTAAAGGGCTGTGTTTCATGCACAAAGCTCTTTGCAATGAAAATTACAAATCAGGGATGGATCACATGATTGCTGCAGGTTTTCACTGTCTCCGGTTCTCACAAATCCACTCTCATGAAACTGTAATGCCCAAGTAATATCATTTATGATCCCTGCTTGAAATGTATCAAACACCTGGGATCTTGGGATTGCCAGAGCCAATATGTTTCTCCTGGTGGTATTTGTATGCATACTGCATGCATGACAAAGTGCCACAATCTTCTCACTAAGAAAACACTATGCATGGGAGGAAATAGTCCATTTCTTTGTGGTGCACCATTATTGAGTCATTTCTGGATAGACATTTGTCATTTAAGCATATAATAACAATATAGGGGTTGCCACTGGTGTGATATTTAAAGGGATCTGTCCTACATACCGAGCATCTCATCCTGCCACATATAATATATTTTGCCCAAAATATATTAAAGCCTTGACAGGAATGAAAGCAAATGGGTAACAACTATAAACATCTTAGATTATTTGATAGATTCTTAGACACAGTGATGACTAAGTCATGCGGTGGTTGTGGGACAGCATTATCTGTCATTGTGTAATTGGTCGTGGTGCAGCATAACAGTGATAAGCTTTTGTGAATAGCACAGCCTGCATTCAAGCTGATCAGATACGGAAATAAAGCAGGAAATTACACCGTAATGGGGTAAAGACTATTGAGTGACAGCCACACAAGTGTGAGAACCGTCATCGACGAGAAAGTCATATTTCAAACAGAGCACACATCATTTATATCGCCTGAAGTGAAGTCTCCTCCCGGCATAGAAAGCTGTGATATTGTCTCAGCATGAATTGTGTTTAAAAGGATTAAATGGTTAGTGGGGGGAAAATGTGCTTCCAATGAAATAAAATGCAGCAGTGCTTGACAGACAGCGGATTTCTTTTCTGCAAGTTCAAGTCTGTTAGTAAGTTACTCCGCTTGTAGCCTTAGCATCTGCACAGCATTTTGTCTCTCCTGGATAGGGGGAATTGGCCCATTTAGATGTCTGAATGAAAAAGCATGTTGCATGCATTGGTGAGTTCTCTGTGATGTCTCGGCCAGAAATGGCAAACCTGGGCGGAAAATGCTGACGTGGTTGTGTGCGTGGGTGCTCTATTTGCATTAATAAGTGCTTGGGCTTCCAGCTTTAGGCCACTGTGGAGAATGTGTGTGTGTGTGTGTGTGTGTGTGTGTGTGTGTGTGTGTGTGTGTGTGTGCGTGTGCGTGTGTGTGTATACTGTGAAGGATAATTGTGTGTGTGGTTATGTGCGTCAGTGTGTATGTACTGTGAAGGATAATTGTGTGCGTGTGTGTGTGTGTGTGTATGTGTGAGAGTGTGTGTGTACTTTATACAATGTATTTATATGTATGTGTATGCGTGTATGGGGTAAAAAAAGGCAAGATAAAGGAGAGTATTTTTATCCTGGAAGCACACTGGCGGCTGCAGCACCACCGTCTGTGTGTGCGGTTTACGAAGCAGATTGCTAATGACTTGTTAAGGGATTCCACATGCCGCTTCTCACCTTGCTGGCATATTCTCCACAGCTGGAGACAATGGGAGAGAGGTGGCGTGATATTTAAAGGGATCTGTCCTACATACCGAACATCTCATCCTGCCACAGCAGCTGGAGGAGAGGACTGTGTGTGTGTGTGTGTGTGAGGGGGGGGGGGGGGAGGGTATTCCCTCTCCCATTGGATAGAGGCGAGGACTCGCTGTGGGATACATGTAGGTGTTAGGGACTGGGTTAGTTACGTAAGGATCTTTTTAGGCACCCTTACCTTTGCCTCCTCCATCAACCCACACCCAATAACCAGCCCCCTACGACCCCCTCACACATACACACACACACACGCCACCATACGCGTCACGACACCTTTTGCCAGGTTTCTGTTTCTCCAAAGAATAAAGGCATTGGTTTCACTGTTCAGGGCTTAATCAAAAGCACAACTTGAGGACGGATGGTGCTCTCAGTCCGAGTAAAGAGTTTCTTTTAATTGGTGAGATGGGGGAGGGGAGGGGAGGGGAAGGTGGGCATGGGGAGATAAAGGAAGGGAGTCTTTTTCATACACCTCTTTTAACTAGGAGCTTATCCTCAGCACTATTGGGAAACTGAACTTTAAAAAAAAAGCCTGGAAATCACTCTGCTTTTGTCTGCTGTATAGCAGCAGAGTCTGCATGATTGCATGTTGGTGTGTGTGTGTGTGTGCATGTGTGTGTGTGTGTGTGTGTGTGTGTGTCTGTGTCTGGACATCAAGAGCAAGAGGCTCCCCTAGATCTTGTTAGGATAGCGTCGACCCCGACTGAAGACTCAGCACAATGCGGCATGCTGAGCGAGAAGTGTGAGCTGCTGCCACTCCTCTGACGCTTATCTTCCATCAACTTGGTTAATGAGTTAGAAGCTCACAGACGTGTGTTGTACAGAGAGAGAGGCAGTGCCCAGGGTGATGCACACGCATTACTTCTGACATCACCACTGTCATTTTTTTCATAAACTAATCACAGGCATTAAGTATTAATGATTGCGCATGGTGAGTGAGCATTTTCAGTGTGGTCCATCAGTGCGTGAGAGCAAATGGTGTCATTAGAATGTGGTCTGTATCTTACGGCATCGTATCTTACAGGTTTTGCCCCTTAGGATCCAATTCTAGCATTTAATCATCAGCTGCAGTTCCAGGGACATGTTGTTTATAATGGAAATGGTGTGCCCTCTCCTCAAAGTTTGTGTCTGATAAATGTTGTTAGGGCTTTCGTGCTGATATGGGTATTTGGCAAATCCTTTGCAGCAAATGCCAGCATCTAAAACACATCTGCACCCACTGAGGCTGTCGATCAAACAGGGCCGCTCTCTGGGGGAAAGTCAAGCCGTCCCTGTCTCAAACGTCCTTATTAATTACTCGCTTTTGCACAAACATTGCTTTGGGATCCTCAGGACTATCCAACCTGCAATATTAACAATGTCTGTTTATTTATTTGATTTATTTGATTCATTTCACATGGCTGTTGCAGCAATACGCCTCTTCTGACTCATCAGTTTAAAACTTCAATACAGCATCCTTAAATAAAAATAAATGAGTTGTACAGTATACAGCATCTGCTTACACAGGCAGGTATTTACTATCTCCAAACTGCACACCTTAGTAGAAGTGACCACCATGGGATAAATAAATGAGTGCCATAAACGAGTGCCTCACTCTACTCAGGCAGTGAAATAATGCCTTCTTCATACATACATTATAATTTTTGATCAGCTCTAATAAAACTAATTTTATCACTTTAGCATTATTAAATGTGCCTCCTTTTGACCTGCAATTCAAATTATCTTGGCAAGGGGTTGGCACTTTTACCATACAAACCTTTTTCATGACTGATAAAGTCCCATTTACAGCAGTAGGTGCTTAATCTTGTGACTGATTGGAAACATCTGGCTGATGAATGGCTTGCATAAAATTAACTGTGCACTGGAAGGGAGGATATCACTCCCAAGAGGGAGGATCACACCGCTTGTATTTATTTATTTATTTATTTATTTACTTACTTAGCTTATGACCAAAAATAAATGAACAAAACTAAAGTAAAGTAAAATTAAAACAAAGAAACCTATTAATCTGGGCGTGCAGCAAATTTCCTGCATGAATAGGTGGGTTAGAATTGAGGTGGACATAATGCAATGCTACGCTATTTGGTGATTTTGTGACCCCCAATGACTAGGCCAACAGTTTCTGTATAAGGGCGTACTCCTACTGGGCACAGTTCACTTGTACCATGCCAGAGTACGGTTCTCTCCCATTCTTGCTCCGCACTCATACCGCATACTATCAAACTGTACCCAGGCACGGTTGAGGTGCTGTGCTCTAGAATCTTTGCATAGACATGATCATAAGTCCAGCTGTATCATACCCAAGTCCACCTCCTCAAGCGGACCCAGGCACGGAGAAGTGTACCGTGCTGGGGAAGGTACGGAGCGATCACACTGGTCAAACGAACTGGACTTTGGGGGTCAAACGTACTCAGGTAGGCTACGGTACGGATGGTATAGTGTGAGTACGCCCTAAAAAATGTGCCTTGCTTAGGGTGACCTTTTTCTAAAGATATGACAATTATTTTATTCTTAATCAGATTTGTTGTAGTCACATTTTCCAAAACCATAATCTGAAGTTTGTGAAATCGGCAGAAAAACTCAGCAGCCCGCTATATCAGTGGCACCAATGGCATGCTAAGATACTGATGGAGGGATGCCATTATTAGCCAATTAGATTTAGCTATATAAAGCTCCGAGGAATCAGTTGATGAACACAGCAAGGAATATGAACATTAACAGCAGGAACAGAACAACTCACCCTGTAAGAGTATTTTTTATAATTGGAATTGGATATTGGACAAATACTAGCTTTGCAATTTGTTTGTTTTGTAGCCTACATCACTTTGTTCTGTAAATGTTGATGTTAACAGTAGCGTTAGCTGTTAATAGCACTCACTAGCTTATATTGAGGTTTAGATTGGCACTTCCTTGGATATTTGATTGAGGTGTGTGAATAAAATTGTTTCAATGATGTTTCAACTGTAGTATGGTGTGTAGGCTACTTACCTCCTGTGACAGTCAGGTGTGTGAGACTGATGTGATTTATCAAAGAGATCACTTTTATGTTTTGAAAGTCTCAAGCTAAGCTCTTTTCACGAGGTGAATTTGTGTAATAGTACCATTTCATTTGAGGAGTGAATAGCTTCTGGGGGGCGGATGTCAGTGAAAGACATACTGTACTTGGTTGCAGGAGGTATGAGTGGCAACACTTTTAATCTCAGTACTGGCTCCTCCCTCCCAAGGGATTGTTCAAATACATGAAATCTCCACCAGATAAATGATACTGGAATTCAACTCTCAACCTTCAGATGCTTAGTATGTGAGATCCCTCGACCACAACTAATCATTTCATATGAAGTTTTCACATCTTCAAAGTCGTCAGTTCATATTACAAGTGTACAAGAGCGTGACAGTAACTCCAGAGAAATATAAAGTTTCCCAGGCACATCTGATTTTTAATTGGTAAGATTCAATTGAACTTTGATATTGCTATTTGTTCATTTCTCGAAAAGTTCACCCAGAGCCAATGATGAATAGCTCACCTTTTCAGGTTTGCTAGGACTAACGAGTGGAAATCTAAGTAGCAAGGCAACGAAATATTCATCATTCACCACCCACAATTTTCACAATTAATTGAGCTTGAAATAGGTAAACTGATTCTGATGTCACTGGCACCTTTCTGTCCCTGTGGCAGTTCACCGTGTCCCTACTTGACCAATCAGAATTTTCCCAGGCTTCATCTGCCGAATAACAAACACCTTTTCAGACTGCTCATTCTCTGCACTTAAAGTCTAAACAAACTGATGAGCGCACTGCTCTGAAGTCTCTACACTTGCCCATACAATCAGCGAACACCATGCAAATTAGGTCACTCAGGACAGACGAGAGTGAAAACCCCAAATCAAATAACAACCACTTCCTTTTTTCTCTCCCCGTCTCCAGCCTATACCCCACAGATGCATGAATCTGTGAATCCCTCACAGGACGGATGGGAGACACGTCCGCCATTCCGTTTACATCCCGGCATGTGCAATTGGCAACTGTAAAGAGTATGGCAGCAATTTGCACAAACATTTCAAAAGGATGATGGAAGGAGAGGCTCAAGGTGCGGGGCCTGAGTACTGAACAGAGTGCATGGCAATAAAATAATGCGATCCCTCAGCTATGGGGCTTATCTGTTGTTTACCCCTCGAGCAGGGCAAAATAGAGGCAGAGTTAACTTGCCAAGGACCTTTGCCATAGTTGTGCTTTCACTGGCAGGCATAATTAACACTCAGCTGCACACTCGCCCGCGCCTGGAAAACCAGATGTTTTGAGCTGTGTCACAGAGACTCCAGCTCATCCCTCACACAGATGCCAGCCAAGCCTGACAACGTGGAAGTTGATTGTGATTGGAGCGAACTGGGAAGACACGCATGCACACAGACACACACACACAGACACACACACACACACACACACACACACACACACACACACACACATGCATGCATAAACACAGACACACATGCATAAACAGAAACATCATTATCTATGCTTCTGTGTAAGGAAACTGATGAAACAGTAATGCAATTTCATACGTTTTTCTGAGAAATCCATCAATGTATATATGGATTTATTTCTGAAGCCATACAAAATCCACTGAGTTGAAAAGCCCAGCAAAACCACTGGGTAAAGAAGAAGATGCTGTAATGGTAAATCCAGTACAATAAACAAGGCTTCATGAAAACTAGGGCCCTTGAATGAATGCTCTTTTATAGCTATTCAAGCAATGAGGGGAAGGGAATGTGGACTGCACAGAGATAAAAGACAGATCGAGAACAGAGATACATAATGTATCTGCTATATCTGTCAAGGTTGGAGTGAACCTGAATTTGAGTATCATCCTGTTCACTGTTCATCATGATATCAAGGTTTTCTATTCAACCTTTGAACTTAATAATGGAAGAGAGGTAGCCATTAATGGATTAATGTGAGAGCCAAAAATGCTCAAGTTAACTCAACAACAAAAACAACAACACATTGCATTTATATAGCACTTTTCAAGGTGCCTAAAGCGCTTTACAATGAAGGGGGAACCTCACTAACGTAGGCTTACTAGTAAAGGACACTGATTCTCAATATTGACTTGCCATACTGACCTTTTGCCCCACAATAGGACTATACAATAGGAAGGACTAAACAATGACTCGTCAATTAATTGAAATTTTGGACCTTAGACACCTAGTTCAGTTAGCCATAAGTCTCATGGTGCAGCACTCGATTATTTCTCTGTTGTTTATATAAAAAACAGATGACATCAATATCAACCACTAATAATCCACTTGGCCAAACTACATAAAAACCTGGTAAGTGTGGAAGACAAAATGGTGTAGAGGCCTCTGGGTGATGGTGCAGTACGGAAGAGTAGAATAATGTGGCCCCATGGCGACGGGTTGACCGCTCGATCCTCTGGCACTGCAGTGGACACTCCTAACACTCCACTGTCTCGTTATATGCTGTTGCAAATGCCCCATCAAAGCCTCAGCAGTGCAAGCTTCACCGTAGAGATCACAGCCCTCCGTCGTCCTCCCTTCTCTACCCTGAGCGGCCGGCCAAGTCTGCCTTCCACTCTCCTGCCTTGCCTCTCATCTGCTGGACCATCTCTAGGCATCCCATCCCACGGGATGGTCCAGTCCATCATTACCACCTTCCAGCCTACTGCTGCGCTGGACCGTATTACAATTCTAGGCCTTCGAGGAGTGCCGGTGATTTCCACGGGGATCCACAGTTCCAGTCGGAGGTCCACTCTCATCAGCCGGTCATTTCCAGGGGTCAGGACTGTGCTGTCTCCACTTGCCGTCTCCACCTGTTGTGCTGACATTAAACATCAGGGAAATCCAATGCAAATCCAGACCCTGAGTCTGGGTAAAACAGACACAGATACAATATGGAACCTTGCAACAGCTCATTTCTTTTGTGATATTAACGCTAATAGCTTTGGAATAATTTCCATTTTCTGTTAAATAGTTTCATAATTAGAGTCGTACAGAGAGTGCTTAGAAAATCTAGCATTAGCCAACTCCACCTTTAAGAGGCTATTCAATAATGTCATTATAATGATAATTGGACAACCATACACTGGTGTCTAGCAAAGGTTCTGTTAATGACTATCAGTTAACATTAGTAAGCTATTAATAACAGCACTGCAAGGCTCTCATCATTGGTTAATGCTGAAGCCAGTGGTTGGTTAATGTTTACAAATTGAATCAATAATCTTACGTGTTCATGGATGACCAATTTAATTTCAGTTGATATGAACCACATATTTTAGATTTTGGCATAACTAAAGCTTCATTAAAAATGTAAAATTATTACAGTAGTTATCTTACTTAGTCCGCCTTTACAGGAAAGTAATTATACTTCCTCGTATGTGGCTTCCTCAGGCATGTATCAGTCTGGTTTACCCCAATAGCCTTTGAGGTTGCCAAATGCTTGCTAATAGTGGGAACGAGTGTTTGTCATTGACTTGTCACAACAAGTCAGACTGTATTTGTGCTATGTCACTGTGCTTAGCGAAGCTGTTTATGAGCATCTCAGACGAGGATTCTGATTGGCTTAGAGAGCCTGATTTGATCCCCACTCCTTCCATTTAAATTTCACCTCGCCCAGCTGATTTACACAGAGCATGCATGAATGTGCCCCACACTTATAGGAAAGACAATAACAGTTGTCCTTCTTCTCTGTCTTGCTGACCTAGTGATAAGGCCTAGTGCTTGCGTTTATGGCATTCTTAAAGCAGGGGCCTTTTGTAGAGCGACATGGTATTAGCTGGGGCACAGACACCTATTATGTGCTCCATACCGTTGAAGGTGAGGGTGGGTGGTAGGTTTTTGTGAAGCTACCCTTAAAGTTTGAGGATAGAGGTAGAGTACATTATTAAAGCTGGTCACCTTCACACTCCCACACACACTAACTCACTCACTCACTCACTCACACACACACACACACACAGAGACACACACACACACACACATAATACCCATTTGCTGAACGCAGACATGAGTAACTATTCTAAATTGTCTTTAGATTTCAGTTCCTCTGAATAAAGTGCTGTGTTATTGGGTGATTGTGTCCATTATTACAGGACATTTACTAATGATGGCTTTCCTTATCCCAATCCTTAACATAAAAGGTCCCTTTGCTGGACTGCATGAGGCCTCAGAACATACGGTGGAATAGGGCTGTTTTCTCCCTGAGAGAGTGCCGCTTAGAGATGCCTTTGTTCTGAGGGCCGTGACATGAAAGGGAGGAAGAGGAAGAGGAAGGGGGAGCTGAGAGGTTGGAGGGAGGAAGTGGTTCACATTATCTATTGCTGCTAAGGCACCGAGCAAGGCAAGTGGTGAAGTAAAAGCTAATGAAAATAATCCAGCTTCCTCCAAAATAGAGGCAGCTCGAGCATTCAAAGACGGCAATCAAGTATTTGGGTCAACCACTCTGATGGATGTAATTGGGAGGAAAAGTGAGTGCCAGCAGAGGTTAACTAGGCAATCATGTTTGGGGAAATTTGATTTGTAAGCAAATATGGTATTGATTCTGGCCAGTTGGTGGAAATGTTGTCCACCAGGCAAATCCCCTTCACTAACAGCCTGCTCGGGGATGGGGATGGCTAACTGTGTGTTACCAGGCACTCATTCAGCTGCATCTGCACTCAGAATCAATTCAGTTTGACAGCACAGGCTTTGCAGTCAGCTCCTAATATAGCAAAGAGGGTTCGGAGTCTGAGCAAAAAAAAGGTCAGTGAGTTTCCTGAGCGAGGCTTGTCTAGTTGGCAAGGAATATGGACACTGTCTGTCTGTCTGCCTGTCTGTCTGGTTCACTTCATGCATTTCAATTCTGCTATTAACTTTGTCCTCTGTAACGAAAATCATCAATCTGAATCACCATCTGAAAACCACATTTATATTATAGGCTACCGTGATTATGTTGATTATGTAGTATTTTTCACACTTTAGTGGTGTACTTCTGATTTAATTGTGTTTACATTCCAAACGTTCATGTGGTCACACATCATTAATTCACTCAAGTTAACAATTCATTATCAAGGCACTCAATACAAACACTTGACACAGAATGTGCCCATCAACTCATACGGTGAGAACAGGCCAGTCTCTCTCTTTCTTTTTAGGCGTGACAAACACTGGAAGGGACTGTTCTCCGGCGAGCCTCTCGATTTCCTCACACAGAATAATCTGCTTGATCCTGACCCCGCCATTGGCGTTAGGAGTAGCCCCTGAGCTCATCTCTGTGGCAGTGGGCATCCTGCAGATGTGAAGGGCTGCCTTCATATCATCGGATCTGGCACTGCTTGACTCCGGCGGCAGCAGCCTTTGGCATGAGTGAGGCGTTGCATCATCACAAGTCCAACCTGACCTGAAATTTGACATCACAGGAGCCGAGCTGCACTTTTTTTTCTGCGCCTTGTCTTTCAGAACGATGCCTTGGGGCATTACTGAGGGTGGCTGCGTCGAGCTATAGTATAACCCCCCCCCCCCCCTCCTCCTCCACACACACACACACACACACACACACACACACACACACACACATACACACACACACACACTCACACTCACACTCTCTCACACACACAAACACACACACACACACACACACACACACAAACACACACACACACACAAGAGATTGGCATTTGAACCCCCCTCGCCTCCTCAGCTTTACTGTTCATGATCTGACCAGCTCCACTCAATTTGTTTGATGGCCAAGGCTGGATGCACAGATTTAAGCATGCCCCATACATATCCCAATCTGGGTGATCACACAGGCAGGCTTGTCATTCCCTTTTTTCTCCATCTCCCCCACCCCCCATGTAACACACCTAGAGTATTCATGCTTGGCTCATCGTTCCTTTCACCCTCAAAGCCCGGGGTGGGAGGGGAGTGATTGAAAGACCTGCTTGCTTGATCACATTGCAAACGTCTTGCCTGTCATCGAGATTTACTCGCGGCATCAGCGAGACTTCAGGCGCTGCCCGTCAGTGTGTGCCACGGACAGCTCCGGGGCCTCTCAGAGATCTCACGGGTGGACTGACGCGCTGTCCCAGTGGCCTAGCGGGCACCTCGGCACCATCTGGGCATGACTCAGAATGCAAGGCATTGCATGTTTTTCAATCAAACAGAGGGAGTAGGTGTCACATCTCTTTCATTTCACTCCACTGGCTTCCTGGATACCTTTTACAGTTACAGTAGGATGGAGAGTGAAGTCACAGCACTTTAGGTAGCCATCCTGAGCCAAACAGTGCCAGTGGTTAGTGCCCTTGTTTGACTTTAATCCATTTGTTCTCTCTTGTGGGTTCTTGACAGGGTATTTAGATGTGAAACTGTATCATATCAATCTATGTCACTAACAGTTTCCAGGAAAGACTGGTTGACCAAGCTTTTTTGTGGTCGTGTAAAGATGGCATGTGCTAGCCTGTGACATATTATTTTTTTTTTTTTCGTTCAGGAAACAAAAACAGTGTATAACTGTCAACTTCATTAATGTTATTTTGTTTTGTTTTTCATTACGCTCATGCTGATCTGAAGTTAGCCAGTGACAGAAGATCACTCTAATATAGAGTCACAGCTTGCATTTACCATAGAGACAGCCATGTTAGATCTTACTTTCTAAATATAGAAAACCCTATGATTAGCCCATTTAAAAGAGTGCTTGATCATATAATTCTGACGACCACCGAGGTTTCCCTGTGAAGAGCACCCACTCAAGCTTAGTGGGGAATAACAGTCAGTAACACAAAGTAATCCCTTTATGGGAAACCGCTGAACGCTTGGACATTCTATACATTAATCATAAACCATAGCGGCAGGCCCATTTCTCACATTTCAGAGATACCGCCCTGTTTTGTTGACTCTTCTTTAGCGGAGCGAAATAATGCACGGACCCCCCACCCTCTCCCCTGCAGGCTGGTATAATGAGCTGGGTAGAGAGAGTAGAGACATCAAACTCCCAACTCAACACTGATCCCAAGTTAAATCCCGGGTTTCCACTTCATGGCCTATTGCGGCTCCATCTTGCTTCGGCTAATCACATTAGCTTTGTAAATAATCACAAGCATTTTGGTGGCCTTGTCTGCATCCAGCATAGCAAAAATGGGTCTCTGTGCACTTGGCTGGCTTATTTCTTTTACCAGATGTTCTCTTCTGCAGTGGAGTGCTAAACAGGCTTTTCTATGACAGAGAAGCTGTGCTTGAAATGTAATTATCTTTTATGCATGTTCTCTTCTGTCCAGTTTGCATTCTATGCTACTTGACTTTTCTCACTTTCAGCGGTGTGGTTAACCCCTCTTCGCATCTCATTTTCGCTTTTTCTGTGTTACTTATGTTGAAACACGTTAAGAGGATAATGACTCAACACCTCAAAGTAAATTCTGGGATTAGGTTAGGATATTCCTATTTTGAGGTCTTGGGTGCTTTTGGCATAATGTTGTGTCCCTGTATGACACACCATCATAATGAATTGGAATACCTAATAAACTTTCACTCTATGGTCAAGATATAAAATCCCTTACACACTAGTTACCCCTTTTTTGTGCACCATTCATTTTTAAAATTGGCTTACTCATAATCTGGCAGTGGCCAAAATGTACATGGTCTCTCAGAGAGAGAGAGAGAGAGAGAGAGAGAGAGAGAGAGAGAGATGGGTGCATACCAGCCTGACAATGACGTTGGCATCTATGGTAAATAGAACACACAATCTGTAGACACTATTGCAGTTCAAATACAAACTACTGTAGATTCACTGTACCGTCTCAAGTTACTTCTGCAGTCACCCCTTTTCCACAGGAAATTCATGTGTGATGAAGAGATTGATTTAACATTAGCAGCTACTACACAGTATTTTCACTCTTGCTCAAGCTTTGAGGGTAACACTCCATAATAAGGTGCCATAATAAATAGCAAACTAGTAATTACCTAACCCTTTGTTAATATTTGTTAATTGTTACAAAAATATATATTTGGCACAAGTTAATAGTTTTTTCATCATTAATTAAATATTAGTTGCTTGCATAAAATCTGTATGTTAATGTTTTAACAAATCTATTAACTAATATTGTATTAATATATGTTAATAGTTAACTAAATATATTTTTGGCACTAATTAACAGTTATTTCTTGCATCATTTAAATGTTAAATGTTTATTTACAAACTATATGCTAATATAAAAGTTAATGACATATTATTATTTATCTAGCTTTTCTGATTAGCTTTGTGGATAATTTATGGAATTTATGGTTTATGGCTTTATGGTCTTGTGGGGTGTATAAGGCACCCTACTGCCAGTGGTTGGTTGTGTGAGAGTTTGCGCTCCTCTTCTTCCACTTCATCCTTATTGGATACCTCTGTGGTTGGCTGTCCTGTAATTGGTGACTCTGTCTAGTGTTTGAAAGTAGTGTACTCTTTGCCTTTGGAAGTACTATTTGGTTGCTGCTTGAATTTGGTGAAATTCAGGGGAGGGGGGTGTAACAGAGTTAGAAATGTAGTTTAGTGTTTGTATGTGATTTTCGCCGTAATTAAGCAGCTTTATTGAGATTGGTGTTTTGGAGCCCGCTTTGGAGAAACGCTATCGTTTTGTCCTTGTATTGTTGCCATAGCTGATCAGAAGCGGTATGCTTTGCATTGCTTAGGTTGACTGTATAAAGCTGTCCCCACTTTGTTTTAATTTTGTAACTGTAAAATATTGTTTAAGTTGAACACTTTGATATACCACCTGTATTATCTTACTTTACATGTATTGTTAAGATATAGGTGCAATTCTAGCAACTTAGAGAACGCTTATTAATGTTTTCATTATGACCACGAGTTCATACACACTGAGTCTAACGTGAATAGCTGTAAACTCCGCTAGCAACTTTCCATGCATTTAGTGTAGTTTAGCTTAGTGTGCATGGAAAGTGCAATTCAGTCTAGGGCTAGTCCAGTCTAGGGCTGACAGTGATGGTATAGGAATGATGCATGTAATATAGCCCATTCAACTACTTGTTGTTTTGTTTTAACTTTTCCTAAAGGAATAAATGTGATAAGCCAGTTTTGGTCTCAGTCCCTTCACCGTCTGACTAGTTATATATTACTAATATATTAATAAAGCTTAACCAACTTTATTATAAGGGTCCCCCATACTGATAGTTATATATTACTAATATATTAATTAAGCTTAACCAACTTTATTATAAGGGGCTCCACACTGATAGCTATATACTACTAATATATTAATTAAGCTTAACTAACTTTATTATAAGGGTCCTCCATACTGATAGTTGTATATTACTAATATATTAATTAAGCTTAACCAACTTTATTATAAGGGGCCCACGCTTATAGCTATATACTACTAATATATTAATTAAGCTTAACCAACTTTATTGCAAGCGGTTCCGGTGCCGACAACAGTGGCAGCATGTCAAGGTAGCTCCGTGTTTTTTTCTTGAATTTCCCCTTGGGGATCAATAAAGTATCTATCTATCTATCTATCTATCTATCTATCTATTGTAAGGGTCCTATGGAGAGCGGTTCATATTGGGGTAGGCAGAAGCACAATTTAATAACAATTAGTTAAATAATAATAAGTCATTAACTTTTCTATTAACATATAGTTTGCAAATAAACATTTAACATTTAAATGATGCAAGAAATAACTGTTAATTAGTGCCAAAAAGACATTTAGTTAACTATTAACACATATTAATACAATATTAGTTAATAGATTTGCTAAAACATTAACATACAGATTTTATGCAAACAACTAATATTTAATTAATGATTAAAAAACTATTAACTTGTGCCAAATAGATATGTTAGTAACAATTAACAAATATTAACAAAGGGTTAGGTAATTACTAGTTTGCTATTTATTATGGCACCTTATTATGGAGTGTTACAGATTTGAGTTCTTGTGATTAATGTCAGTGAACGTCCACTGACTGCCATTTCATACCAGCTTTGAGGCTTACACAGACATTATGATAGCGCTCCAAATGCTAACCAGGCCATTTGACAATGAGGGGATGAAACTAAAAGCTATAATGTACTGTTAAAGGCAACACTATACATTTTGTAATTAGTTTCTTTATTATATTCTTATAACACAATGGAAACTAACTTTCTGTTTGAATTCAGTGTGTGCTAAGTTTGTGTAAACTATTAAATAATCAATGTCAGTTTGACTCTGACCAACCGTCAGGTAGCCTATGTCCAACCTCTTACGTCTATGTGTCACTTAATATTCATTTCTATACAAACCAAGACGGCGGATTAAAGAAACACAAGCACCCACACCATAAGTTTATCTAAATTAGCTATGTACCAACAATTACATTTTACTGTGACTCGAAGAGCTGTAAACAGTGTTGTAAGGCTGCGTGTACAAATCCGCTTGGAGCTCCAGTGGAATTTTGAATTGCGACGACGAGAATTCTCGGGCTAACCGTTGATGTGCAGTGAGAAAGGTTGGGAATAAGTACCCACCAGCCCAGCACTAAACTGAGCGTGGTAAACAAAATCGGATATTTCAGGCAGTAAAACCCCTAGTAAGAACCAAACTAGATTTTGTTCAAATCTACACACCTATGGCTACTGAAAAATGTAAGGTTCATTTAACAAATGTTATTTTGAAGTATTAAAAAACATTGTTGTTTTAGAATTTTTGAACAAAATGGTTGGTAATTAGCACGTTGACGATATATACCACTCATATCAAATAAATGTGTTAATCTTGGGGGAACAATGACAGTCTCCAACACTGCACCACAACCCTAGCAAATCAGAGATATCTTTTTACATTTGTTACATTTGTCGTACCATATCCCTGATACCAATGCAAATACTGAGTCAGCATATGCCAACAACATTTGCCTATACAGTATCTTAGAAGCCTAATATACGCCTCATTTTGCATGCATACACAGTAAAGATCACTGACTCATATTGTATTTAAAGTTATATACAGTATGTGTTCCTATCAGCAAATCGTTTTTTGCCTTCCTCTTGTGTCCTGCTCTGTACTCATTAAACACTAGGGACTCTTCTCTCTGCATTGTCCACTTTACGAGGGGAGAGGGGTGTATTCTGCATCGACAGTTATACCACTGACGCTGGTTGCCAGGATACAAGAAGCAGCCCTTGTTACCCTTTAGCTTAGTGTCCTCCACTTCCCTATAGGCCAGACTATCCTAAACAGCATCTCACTGAGAGAGGCAAAAAACCCACTATCCTCGTGTTTTGGCTCATAACCCTTAAAAGTAATCCTTATCATTATGTAACTCTGCGCCTTTATTTTATTTAGCTCTGGCATATGGCTGAGGGTCTGTCTGATGAAGAGGCCCAGACTATCAGAGTCAGCACAAGTGATAAAACTGTTTCACACTCTTTGAGCTTTTAAAAGGGGGTTGGTATGGAGTGTGTGTGTGTGCGTGTGTGTGTGTGTGTGTGTGTGTGTTAAGGGGAGGGTGGGGGGGGGGGGGGGGGGGGGGGGCAAAGTGAACAGTGCCTACTGTGCACACCAGGGTTTAAATGATGGGGGGATTGAGGAGATAAAGAGTCCAAATGAAAAGGAGAGGGGAAAAAAGCCCACCATTGTGTTTGGATGGCAGAACATTGTATTTGCCCAGATTTGTGTTTTTTTTCCCCTGGTGTGTGTGCTTATGTGTGTATTTGTGTGTGTGTGTGTGTGTGTGTGTTTGCATGTGTGTGTGTGTGTGTGTGTGTGTTTGTAGGTGTGTGTGTGTGAGAGAGAGAGAGAGAGAGACTAGCTGAAATATATAAACTAGGTTAGAGGTGTTGGGATGAGGATGGTGTGTGTGTGTGTGTGTGTGTGTGTGTGTGTGTGTGTGTGTGTGTGTGTGTGTGTGTGTGTTAGGTGGGGTTATAAACAAAGCATTAATTATAGCCCTGCCCCCTTAAGCTATGCAAAGAACTAAAGACACACCACACTACCAGTTCCCTTTTTAGGGACTGCTAACAGTTGATAACATGTAACCCTCGGGAAGAAGAAATCTCTTTGAGTCTCGATGAAAGAGCTCACCTGGCCTTGTAGAGAAACAAGAAAGAAAACACTGGCTTGCTGTTGAGTTCCTGTCAGCGGTCTGGAATGGAAACAAACCTCTTGTGTTTGTCTTGACTCTGGAGCTCACTGTCTCCTTCACTAGGCCCAGGAAACCTTTCCTCTCCCTCCTGTCATGCACCTGCTTGCACATGCCATCACTACCATCATCTGCAGCAGCACCATCTTCTTCCTTATCACCATCATCATCATCATCTTCCTCCTCTTCATTATTACAATGCATCTTTTGGGCTCTGTCTGTTCATAATGTAAAATCGAGACCACCTATATCTTCATTTAAGCTTATGACATTTAGTTTACTTTGGACTTTTAGTTTTAAGCTTATTCGATTATATAATCAATTTCCCTTAAGATAAACAATATCGTAAATCCATTCTAAAAATATTTTTGCGAAAAGCTGGTTTTTATGTAAGATTCTTTGCCAATGTTGTTATTCCACTTGTAGAAACCATGTCAACATTCTCACATATTGAAGTGTTTTTTCAGGTTAAATTTTCCAGACTGAAATAGTCAAACAAAGCAACACTTCCCATCAAAGAACAAGACAAACAAAGCAACACTTCCAATCAAAGAATATTACAATTAAATAAAGCCGTACGCTATCTTTATACAAGACAACATTTACAGAGAGCATCTAAAAGAATGAATTCTACAATAATCCAAATATTTATCAAAGTCACATAGAGAGACTTTCACTGATTGTTTGTGTTCAAACTTTTGCTCAGTATTGTTTGTCTTACACACACACACACACACACACACACACACACACACACACACACACAACCACACACACAGACACCATTGGGGAAAAAGTTGAGTACTTATATTAAAACTTTTCTCTCACACACACCCCTCCCCCCTCTCCTTTCCACATATCAGACTAGCCTCTTCATTATACAGTGCATGGCAATGCGGAACAAAAATTGCTGGAGGTGAAATACTGTACTGTCCCCTTGGTGGTCGTCTCACTGTGAGGATGGCCAGGACGGTTTTCAATTAATGCCCCGACACACATTACCTGTCCATGTAATGATGTCCCTCATGCTGAATTATTTGGTTTACTTTAGGCAATCGAAGCAGGCTGTAGCCAAGTGATATCGAACTAATCCAAGCAAGTCACGACAGCTAGACGTGAAATTAAAAAAATAAATAATAAATAGATACAGTATTTTTTATTACTGATTTTCCAGTGTTGGAATTCATGAGGGACTTACCCTTCAGGTTAACACATGTGTGAAAGCTGAGTTTTTATTTTATTTTATTTTTTATTTTAAGTACTGTATGTAAATGTTTCTGGCATTCAGTTGTCTGAAACATTGGCTGAATGAACAATGACAGATACAGGGGAAACACAGTTGTGTTTATTGTCTAACAATAGGGTTTCAGTATATACCCAATTGACATTGCGTGTGTCAGCAGTCAAATCAGCTAAATGAGGATGATGCACTAAAATTAAGTAACCAACTAGTCATTTAACACTACCACACCTAACAGTTATCTTACAAAAAGCCGAATAAATAGTTCCACCACAGCAAGGATTAAATGACTATCAACTATCATTCATGATGTGTTTACGCAACAGCCACATCACTCAATATTAGTCAATGCAAAAGTTATATGTCATTGATCTGTTGATATTTCACATAACTTATAAATTGTCAATAATCATGGTTTCTCCCTCACCAACCTAATATTTACAAACTACTCTTAAAGGTGCCATGTGTAAGAATTGAAGTAAAAATATCCAAAAAATGAGCTACACGCATCAAAAGAATGAGAAGAAATAAGGGCGATGGTGTCATTGAAAAAATGACACGGTATAGTGCTGCAGAGATATCAACCTGAATTAGCATGCTAAATTACTAGCCACAGCCCGACAGGTGTCATAATACCAGTTTCGGCCATGGGAGGCGGTATGCGGGCAACATAACCGCCAGCCAAACTGCAATACACGTGTGTCGGTTGTTACTCTAGGGTAGACCAACACACTTTCTGGAGGTATACTGCCCCATCTTTTTATGGAATGTGGAGTATGAATTGATTTTTTGGCGGACATTACACATGGCACCTTTAATGGAAGTTTAGGGGAAAGATGATGGAATGTGGAAACTCAGCACACCTATCCCATCTGTTCTTTGTGCTACGTTGTGCCATAACTATCCATCTTTCCCCCATGCTGCCCAACGGCCACGTGCACTATGCCCTAAAGGGCTCCAAGGTCTTTTGACAAATGCTTTTTCCTTATACGTGTCGCTATTAGGCACAGGAAACAAAGTGTGTATGCCCTAGACTGAGTTATACATGCAAGCAGCAACACTGTACACCCCACATAGAACTGTCATAGTGATTATACAGTGGTTGATTAACTATGTTATTTTCGCCTGTTAATTATGCCTGCGTAAGTGATAGCCACATTAACTACCAACCGTTCCCAGCTCTAAAACTACCCACATAATGAAGTGCTCCCTTTTGAGAGGGAAGACAGAATGCCCCAAGGCCCCATGCATGTACTCCATGGTGCCATCTGTACATCTGCAACATCAGGCTGGATCTGTATAGCATGTGCCATCAGCAAAAAAGTGTCAAAATAAAGGACCCCCTGAAAAAGAAGATGATGATGAAGAAGAGGAAGAATAAAAAGAATCAATGTTCAATGTCTATGCAGAACATAACAGAAAAACATAACAGAAAAAAAACAACCTCAGCCAAACCTTAGCCAGAATGCTGAGGCTGTCTTTTGTACACTTCAAAGGCTTGGCCTGACATCGCAGTGTGCAGAGACACCTCCTGACAACCATAGCAGTTAAGCATGCACACATCAAGCGTTCAGTTTGAATAGGAAACCTTGCCGAACTGCTCCTCTGCTATTGTGCTCTGGCATAACCACTAGAGGCGTACATTGTCTCGCCCCAAGCCATGTTGTTTACTTTATGAGGGGCCAGGTAGAGAGGGTGAGGTGTGCATGAGTACACTTTAATCCTCTACACAAACAGAGAGCAGAAAGGGAAGCAGTGTGCGGTTTGAAAAATGCTACACAAATTCTTAACATTTATACACAATTGCATGGGACAATATATAATACACGCCAAGCGTCCACCATGCCTGCAAGAAATCAGTTTGAAAAATTAGACAAAGGTGTTATGGTTTGAAGGGAGAAATAATGGAAAATATTGTTTTTATGAACACATGTCTGTGGTTTGGGCAAATAGCTTGGCTGGGCATGGATCCTCTGGCCTTTGAGGTTTTGAAAAAAAAAATGACTGGGCAGGTTGCAGACTCATACTCCCCTGGAGTGGATGAGTGTATCAGGCCAAAAGCATGGTTTGCTAACCATCAGGCCCTTCACTGGACAAAACAACTCCTGCCCAGTCCAGTCAATGTGGTGGGGGCTGATACAAGCATTTGCATTAAATGATAATACTAATAAAAAAACAGCTCACCTAGATTTATTTTCAGTGAGGCACTAAAACTTTCCTTTGCACTCACGCAAGACAAAACCACTGCTGGATTAGTCTTTTCAGGAACAGAGAGAGAGAGAGAGAGAGAGAGAGAGTAATGGTTGACATCTCAAGTGCAAGAACAAGAACAACAACGAGAATAAAAAAGTACGGAAGAGAGTCGTGAGAAGTCAAAAGCCATTAGGCTTCCCTGGGTCTCAGTGCAATATGAGATGTGAGAAGACAGTCTCTTACTCTGCTAGAGTGCGGCGTACCATCAAGATGTCAAGTTCTTCTGACTGAACTGCTTTGCAGTAATTCCCACATAATGAAAGCATGAGAGTAGACAAGCGGATGGAAATGCCTTGCCATATAACTTGCTGATCCGTATATCAGTTCAATTCAGTCTGATTTCAGACTGCGCTTGATTGACATGCTTGTGCAAATCCTGCACTTATTTATTTTGCATTGTCAGGTTAAACTGATCACTAGGGTCGCTCTGTTCGCCATGATTTGTTATATTGCCTTCACAGAGTGTCCTGACAAAAATTATAATGTAATGTATGTATTCTAATTGGCATCTCAAATGGAATATACAGTATGACTAAGGGAGTGCAATCGCTGATTAGCACGTTTACTGTGGCAGCTTAATTGTACTGTTAATAGGCCTTTTTCTCAAAAATTCATCTGAGCATTGCATTGGAATATTACACAAATGAGTTCTTTGCTGGAGCCTTTCAGATGGGCCCCATCTGGCTAGATAATGGAATGCAAAACTATGCAATTATTGTCCAAACAAAAGCACAAATAGAACTAAGTATGCCCAAAACCTGTTTTGTGATTACACTCACTCACACAAAAAGACACACACACACACACACACACACACACGCACAAACTACACAGGAGTGGACTTATATGATACTCCTCTTGGGACTATTTCTGTGTCATTGTTGAGGGAAGAGGGAGGAGGCAATGGAGGGTGTCACCTAATTTGGTTGAAACCCTGTCAGTCACAGTGTGCTTGTGTACAAAATGAATTCATAATATAAAATAGGGATGCTAAAATAAAAACAAATGTGCTGTTTATGTTGGTAGTTTAAGCATAATTATATTGGGCTTTCAAAGCAGTCTTGTTTTTAATCTGCAGAACTACTGAACTCTACAGAGGTAAGCGTAAGCACATGCATAAAAAGAAACATAACCCAAGGTTAGATTATCAACATGCACAGTTACACTGATTAATGCAATGGAGAATCAATTCATAAATATCCCTGGAAAAACAAACATAGAAATTCCCACATTTATTTAATTCATTAACCATAACTTGTGATACTAACTGAAGGTAGGGGCCATTTTTTATGTCAGCTAATGCTTAATGATTTAGGGTGCACACAATACATCTCATTTAGCACTATAACTGCATTAGTTATTTAATCAATATGGCATGAGTGGGGTTTATAAGGGTATACCCACCCCATGATCACAACTACCATATTGCTTTTGTACAACAGTAAAACTACCAACTAATCAAGTTTTAAAAAGTTAAATTGTCTTTTGTACTGTTTGTTTTGCTTTTTGTTCGTTCATCCTCCACCCAAAAAAAATATTTCCAATCTTTTGGCGTCTCCTGTTGCCAAGCAACGCAGCATATCACTCGAAAGCCAAGTTTGGTGAGAGAAGCTATATGTGCTTGTGCACACAATGCTACATGCTAATCTGAACATTCCCCCTACTCCATTTACTCCAATTGCTCACGCAGTAGAGTTATGAAATCGCAGCCCTCATGTCAGAGCGATTACTAGGAGTGAATAGTCTGAATCCTGGAATATCCCCACTCTGGAATGCAAGGCCGTAGTCATGATGTCAACATTGGGGGGGACCAAATCTGTGGTGGGGTCTGAGGGACCTCCAAACAGAATTTCAATACATTTCCTACCATGCAAAAAATATTATTCAAAATCACAAACAAGTCGTTAGTTAAGTCAGTCAATTAGGGTATTCCAAACTTTTGATGGACATAGGCATGGCATGGATGGATTATGAACCCCTGGGCACAGATGTCCCCCACCCCCCTCCAGATAGAGGGGTCCTGAGGCATTCTTCTACGGAAGATTTGTTAAAAAAAAAACCTTTAAATGATGACTACTGTCTATCACCGACAGTCAAGGGCGTAGGTTTGGTCTGAGCTTTGGTGGGGACACTACCCACTAATTCCCCCCCCCCCCCCAAAAAAAAGGAAAAGCCACTCAACTCTTTCACCAGCCACTATAGATATATAAAATGATTAAAATGTGCTACTGTCCAACTACCCATGATTAAAATGTGCTACTGTCCAACTTGATCTATACTGTGTAGCACATAATTTTAATATGTATACATATGTAGGCTATATTTAACATTTATTTTCTATTTGGTCTGTTATGAAATCATGCATTGACCCATACATATGTAGGCTATATTTAACATTTATTTTCTATTTGGTCTGTTATGAAATCATGCATTGACCCATTTAAGCACAGCTCAGTTTTAAGAAACTTAAATACATGCATGCTTAGCATTTTGTGAAAAGAATCATTAAGGCTACATTGACAACTCTTAACCATAAGCTGCCTGTATATTCTCTGATTCTAATATTTACAGATATCTAGGCGATGTAAGCACAGCTCAGTTTTAAGAAATGCTTAAAGCTGAAAGACCATGTTGAATTTTTCTACAATTTATTTCAAACCCGGATTAGCCTACTCTGGAACAGCTAACTATACACGGGAATGCATTACACCTTTGTGTTCGGTAAGGTCTGCTGTTTATTCTGATATATGGGTTGTCATGTGTTGCGTGAAGAGTGTGTAGGCCTACGATATTCCACCAAGACAAATGGATGTGGAGATGGGCACAGAGAATGATTATTAAATCTCTTGAAGTTAATTTTTCTCGCGAACTGTTTATCACAGCAAATAGTGGCTATAGCACCGTTTTAAAGCTGAGAAAAGCCTCTTTCATGTGACACATGTGTGATGAGTAGCCTACTCGAAGAGTTCAACAGAGAAGAATGGATGAATTTGGACGCACTTCATATGCCTTGTAGTGAAGTGAAGCTGAAGCGCAACGCAGGAGACTGCGGCTCACTGGTAGTTATTATAGGTAACTTCAAATCAGCGCGATTTACCCTTATAGGCTACTGCACATTACACGACCTGTACGAGATGATCCGCAGCAAAGTGAGAACGTATTTAACTCTTTGTAGCGCATGTGAGCGCTCCCCCCCCCCATTTCAACCTGAATATTGGTGGGGACATTTCAGTCGTAATCTGACATTGGTGTGGACACGTCCTTCGGTCCCCACGCAAATCTACGCCCCTGCCGACAGTGCATTGTAAAATAGGTGATATTGTTGCCAGCCCTACCTCACCGCAGTAGGGTCAGAGAGGGTTAAAGCGGAGCTAGTACAGTAATCAAGGATAGGGTGCCGTAAATGGAAGCTTTTGATAGCACACGCCACTAACGAAACTAGGGTGACCAGATGTGGTCTTTTTCCAGGACATGTCCTCCTTGAGACCTTACAAATCGTCCAGATTTTTTTATTCTAGAGCCTCAAACGTGTTTACAGCGAAATTGCATTGCGTTTTTCCCTGTCGTTCACAAATAAGTTCAAAATAGCCTTTTGAGGCAGTTTTTTCTCATATGTCCTCTTTTTCACAAACCAAAAAGAGGATACAATCAGGTCACCCTAGAAAAACGGAAAACCACCAGGTCAAACCATTCAGGGGTGTAGGCTACTCTGGAACCATCACTAGGTCACTAATTTGTGCGTTATTTATGTTTGATTACATTTCAGATGGTGGTGCTTGTTGGTTTCCTGTAGTGTTTTTTTCTTTCTTTATTTTTCTATGTCCGTATATTGGGGGGGACATTTTGGTCATATTTGAATATTGGGGGGGGGGGGGGGGGGGGCACGTCCCCCTCAATGTCTATGGTGACTACGGCCCTGCTGGAATGCCGTTCATCCAATCAGAAATGAATAAACAGGACTACCGGACCTAACTAGCATATACGGTAATATCAATAAAGCTCCTGTTTTAAACATTATGACAACTGCAGTAGTTAACCATTTATTGTAACAAATAGCAATACATTTCAGTTAAGAGAATCTAAAAGTGTAGCTTTTCAAAAAATAAAATAACCAAAATAGTGGGCACGTTGATATGCAGTACATCAAATAGCTGACCTGGAAATAGTGGTACCTGACACACAATACATGCCCTCCATGAGTCCAGTGATCACATTTGTCAGGGGAAACACCTGAGTGACAGATAGATCACCCTGAGCACTTCAGACACCAGGTGACAGATGAGAGATGGAGTAAGGTCACCACCCTTTGATGGACTGCCCTGACCAGCGGGTGCTGCATCAAAAACAGCAAAACATGGGAAGGACTTCATCCCCTGCACTCTGTCCTGAGAGTGGAAATGGCAGGTGACTTGAGCAAAGATCGGCCTTTTTGAACTGGTGGAATCGTGGGCTGTGTGTGTGTGTGTGTGTGTGTGTGTGCGTCGGAGGGGGAGTGGGGTGGGCAGTGTGTGTGTGTGTGTGTGTGTGTGTGTGTGTGTCGGGGGGTGGGGTGGAGGGGGGTTGTTGCTCAAGTTCACTTGAAGGGGTGGGCCAGAACAAATTTAATTAGCATGAGGTGACTGGTGCACAATGAAGGCAGCAGTTAGATAAAGTTGAAATGGGCGGTGATGCGTTGTCAGTGGTTTTATTCAAATTTGCACTGGGTGGGAGGAATACTGCTGACACAGTCACATTAGATTGGCACACCCACAGTTGCGATATCGCTCCTGTCACATTGCCTAAGAACAGTCTGCCTGGGCAGTTTCGCCCATTACCACCACATTACTGTCAACAAAAGACCCCCTCCTTACCTCAACTTGTGTGAGTGGAATGGGATTAGGAATTTGCTAATGCAAGTCATTAAAGTCCGTATTAAAAAAAACACTCGAATCATGGCACGCAGTGATCAATTCCATTAGATTTGACGGCAAGTTGTTATCTCTCCCTCTCCATGCCTCCCTTCATCTTTTCTCCATCCGGCGCATCATTTCAGCTCTCTCTCTCATCTTTCAGTTCTTCCTCTTTTTAAAGACTCCAAAAATGAGTATGGATCACTAACTTCACAAACGGACAAATTCAAGTCTATTATTTTTGAAGAGCTTATATGAGTGTGTGTGATTCCAATAATCATGCCTAATTAATTTGGTACATACAACAAGCACATACATTTTGCTTAAAAGACAGGACCTTCCCCTGGTTTCATCCCAGAGAGATATCATTAGTGGCTAAAGAATAATGGGATCCCTTCATTGGATTGTGTGACCTTAAGCTAGTCATCAGTCTGGAAAAGAAGCCGAGTAGATGCCACGAGAGCTCACACTATAATTTGGTCCTGGGAGCCAAGGCTTTATTGGTGGCATTCACAGAAGTTTAGAGGCCTGCAAATAAAGTATTTAGGGCCTCATGGAGGGAAAAAAGATTAGCTATGCTGTGTGAAATCATGATATGGAGCTCTCAATGACATTTTAGTGTTCTTATAATCTCATAAGGCTCTTGTAAATTTTAATTATGTCTACCATTATCACCTGTTGATATTTAGTGATTGGCAGCATGCCTAAACATTTATAAACAGCGGTGCTGTATAAGAGAATCCATAGTGGTAGCAAAGATGAAGATTTAGGGTCTCACCCACATTGCCTAGGAATTGCCACATGTTCAGATAGGGAATTGGCTAGAGGTTGGACCTTTGGCTCTCATCCAGGGCTCTAATCAAGAGAATATATTACATGACACAATGGGAATTGAGAGAAAATAACATTAAAATCAGTGAATTGGGAAAAGGCACGATTTAAAATTTGACACAAAGCGAAGAAGAGGTGTCAAGAGAACACCGACGGGAGAGAAACTATTAGCGGATGCACCCGCATTTAATGTTCTGGCGAAGTGGTTACAAATCTGGATGGATATCTAAGCAAACTCATACATAATTGAGGTGAGTCCTATTCAGCTCCCTGGATCTGTTTCAGAAATTTGCATTGGAATAGGCCTACCATGCTAATTAACGCGCAGGAATGTCCCGCCAGGATGGCTAAAGGCAACATGTTCATTAAGCATTTTTATGCCAGGGCATTATCAAAAGACTGTTTTTTTTATATTGACAGCAATTGTTAGATGTGCTCAACATGTGTTTCATTTAAGCTACGCCTCTGACAGAATCCCCCCTTGGCCCTCTATTGACTAAATGGGGAACATTTTTAAGCATACCTTTGCATTTAGTCAGCTCTCAGGTCAGTTTCATTGACTTTTGTAAACAGCTCTTGTTGACACACAAATTATCAACCAAATTGCCTCAATTTGAATGCTGATAGTTCACTGTGAATAATAAATAAATAATAATAAAAACTGCACACTGCATTCATCACAAGGGCAACAGAAGTGCACTTTCATGTGATGCATTGACAATCTGATTCGCACAGCTACCAGCAAGATAACTTCAGTGTAATTGTGATAGCTTTATGTGCAACAGCTTTCTTTTCCTCAATCTCTTCCAGTACAGTTGGGCGGCCATTTTATTGTTTTGCCCAAGACAATTTAGTGTAGTCTTCAATATGGTACACTCATTAATCACCACAAGGTGCTGTCCAGTGATAGAACAACATGATGAATCCCTCAGTATTAATCCAACAAGCTCAGAGTGGAGCCTCTACATCCATTCTCTGGACTTGTCCGCTGGCTTCCACAGCTTCAGGCTGCACATCTGATGCAATCAAAGTGACCTACATGGGGTGGCAGTGACAGACACTCAGGCCTCTAATGCACTTGGGTGTTCCTGACCTGCCGAAATGAGCTTTAAATGATCATGGCCAGCCTGTGGGGGGGGGGCTTGTAATCTCACACAGGCTTGCTTCAGTGAACTGAAGGATTCCAATCTCTGTCGTCTGATGAGTGCAATCACCTCAGACAACCCGGCATGCAAATCCACATGTTTTACTGTGCAAGAGTAGAAGACTAATATTTTTCTTTTCTCGAAGACGGGCGTTGCGGGAGATGTCTTTTGAAGGGTTCTTGGCTTAATGATTAAACTTCAAAGAAGGGGCCACCGTCCTCAGGCAAGTCAAGCAGCTCTTTCATATCTGTAATGGTCATATATTTTGGCATTCCAGGCTCATGAGCTGTATAGTGTATTGTTTTTTTTTTGTTTATTTGTTTTTTTTTATCCTTGTGAAATGTGAATTTCACAGAAATGAAGAACAGAAAAATGCGCACATTTTGTCTAATAAAACATTGCAATAGTAAATCCACTTATTTCAATGAATTGGTGATTATCAACACAAGTATCTATGGAGTATCTGTTTTAGTGACTTGAGTGCATTTAATGAGATTATAGCACGTCTGTCTCTGAGAGGCAGTGAAAGCCTTGAAGGAGAGCAGCTTGAGAAGCATTGCATGCATTAAACAGCACTCAGCGAACCCTTCAAAATATTTATTAGAAGGTAAATATAGCCATTCTTGTGTAGATTAACAAAAAACCTTTGAACAAAAAAGTAACAAAAAATATTCTCTCCATCTTTTCATATTCTTCATGTTTTAGAGAAATGAATGAGGGTATAAATTACGGCCGGGTCATCCCACTCTCACTCTGCTGGTATGCTGCTGCGGGATGCCGCCTTACTCTTTTATTTTAGTGAGTTGGAGGCTGAGGCTGAGGCAGGTCTACTCTCTGACGAGCTATCTCAGCACGGCTGCCTTCCACCAGCAACTCTCCGAGAGCCCTAATTATCTCTCCCCCCTTCTCATCTCTCACTGGACGGTTTTGTGTGTCTGTGTGTGTGTGTGTGTGTGTCTGTGTGTGTGTGTGTGTGTGTGTGTGTGTGTGTGTGTGCGCGTGTGTGTGTGTGAGAGAGAGTGAGAGAGAGAAAGAGAGAGAGAGAGGGAAGGAGGGAGGGGGAAGATGGGATATGGGAGTAAAGGAAGAAGAGAGAGAGAATTCAGCATAGCCTGCTTGTGTGTTACACTGATCATCAGAACCTTTGGGTGGTCTCTTCTGCACAGACAACATGAGCAAGATGTTCAGAGAAAGAAGAGAGTAAAAAATGTCTGATAAAAAGAGAGAGAGAGAGAGAGAGAGAGAGAGGAGGGAGACAGAGACAACGGAGACTTCAAACAAACAGGCAAGCGTGATTTCTAGAACATACTTCTTAATGAGACGAACCTTCCTAACTCTCCTCGTCCGTTATCTGCATCCCCAAGTAGAGAGAGGCAATTTAACACTCACTATCTCTTTCAGTACTGAATCCAGACCTGATTTATTTCTCCATATCTATGTTTGGCCTTGCCAAGGTATCACACACAACAATAACATTTTACTGGATGTTAAAGGGGTAACAAATGTTGCTGATGTGAGCACAGTTGCTTTGACTGGAAATTGCAAATGGACAGTAATGGATTCTATATGCTTTACTCACCCACATATATGTCATAACTATCATGCAGTTAAGGTACACTGCATGTGTTTGTGTGTGTGTGTGTGTGTGTGTGTGTGTGTGTGTTCCATCTCCCTTTCTGCTTTGAACAGCATAGTCCCAAGCACCACACAATTTATCCATTTTTATGAGACTGCTGCATAGAACTTGAGACCCACTCAACCGTTTCTCCTGACTTAACTGTCCCCCTTTCCCTCTCTTAAACACATACACACACACACACACACACACACACACACACACACACACACTAAGTGAATTTACTTCTGCCTAGACAACCATCAAGGTCACTATATGGGTTTTTATCAGCAGTTATACAGAAATGTTAGCTGGCTCTTGGGCCAGAATTCCCGTGCTTTGTGCTCGGCGGGCGAGTCAGAAATGGATCTGACCCTGGTGTGCGCCAGTGTCGGCCTCAACTGGCTCTAGAATCAGCAACGGCAGCATCTGGCTTGGCACATATTTCTGGAGCTAAACAATATGTGACCTTTTTGCAATTTTGTGAACCTTTCGCTACAGACGGAGGGAAAGAACAGGATCAAATATGAGGCAGCCTTGGGAATAGCTCCCTGTAATCTATCCTGTCATGCCCCATTATGCCATACAGACATGTTCAAAAATTGCGGCACTATTTTAACAAATTTTTTAAACATATTTTTGTAACTATCTGATCTAATCTATTCACTCTGTCCATAGAATATCTTCAATTCACAAGAGATGTGCATTTGCTTGGATTTAACGTATGATATCATTTGTCTGCATTTAAGGGTTTCAGTCATGTCTTCATTACCTTCACTAAGGAGGTTATGTTTTCCTTTGTGTCAATTTGTTTGTTGGTTGGCTTGTTTGTTTATTAGCAGGACTACACAAACACGATTGACCAGATTTCCAGTGAAGTAGCTGGAAAGATGGGATGGGAACAGTGTTGCAGCAGATCCAACTCAGCGGCTTCCACTAACGTTGCCATTAAAAGGGACTAGTGAGGCATGGTGGAGGTATGTGCTTTTCTGAGTACCCTTAGTAGTAAGGATTAGTTTCCACAGTTTTCATGCTCGTTCACTGTGTTTTGTTATTATTGATGTTTAGTTTTTAATGATTTTTTTTAGATCTTCACCTCCAGTGGATAAGATGTGTTGTTCCTCAGAGGGAACATATCACACAAGCACACCTAGAAAGTTTGTTTTCAGTGAAATGTTTCTTGTGTGCTTTGGTTTCATGTCTACAGTATTTTCAGTTGACTTATGGCAATGAGGTGTTTATAGCATAGATGTGTGATACTGTATGTACCATTTCCTGTAAACTGATATACTCTCATTCATACAAAAGAATGAAATAAGTAAAAAAAACAAATTGTCTGCATTTTTTTTTTCTTACCGTGCCTCCATCTTTGACCACCTTCTGTGAAACTCCTTTTAATTAACACTGTCTGCTTTCTGAGGGTAACAGCTTCACCAAGATTAAAAAAGCCTTGTGTTGCATACAGATCGGTTTGCTGACCATGATGTGGAACAGTAGGCTACCACTCAATACCTTTAACAATTCTCAGTTCCTGTCTGCTTCCTGGTGCCTGAGTAAATCGTCAAAAAGTGGTAAGAAATACTTCTTGCCTTTGGCAGAAAAATGAACGGCAACATGACTGAAATATCAAAGATGCTCCACACATTAATATAAACTGCTGTTCTCTGAATGTGCGCAAAATTATTACAAGCAATACTGATGCAGAAAATCTGCAACACAGTCTTTTTTCAGTGTGTATTGAGACTAGATTGATATGGTTATCAACTTCACCTCTAATTATAGTCTATCATGGGTTTCTTACAGAGAGTGAACAAACACTCGTAAAGCTGAGTATTTTAGGGCAAAACATCAATGTAAACCTTTCAAGCAATGAGTGTGCAATTACACTTAATTTACATGGTAATGCTGAAGTGCTATGCTTTGCATTAGAGGATATTAACAAGGTAACAAGATTTAACCTCCTGCTCATGTAATCGGTCAGATATATAAAGTAGTTGTGCTTGGGGAAAAGAAAAGCACCGCTGTTTGTTTGGCCACTACGTGAGGTATATCGGTTGAAAAGAGACCAAGCATGCAGAAGAGTTCTTTGTCCACAGATGCTCTGCCAAGTATGTCATGCCAGCTAGTCCATCTGTTTAAGATTTCCATGAGCAGCACAGTGTATCATACCTACTGCTCCTCTCTGACGACAGCACATCCATATTCATGAGTGTGAGTGTGTTTGTGTGTGGATCTGAAGGAACGTGTTTTGGGAGTGTTTGTGGATGTAAGAGAGATGTTCTTAGCTGTATGTGGCAGTTAAAAATGCATTACATTATTTAGTCAATGAGAAACATAGTCCTTGTGAATTTGAAAACATAAAGGCTCATCATTGGATATGGCTAAAAAAGAAAACGCTTCGTCTTTCCATATGTTTTTCTTTCTATACTCAATACTCTCCACCACATTTATGTTGACAGTTAATTTAGCCGGATCAAGGAGCCTACTTGCTTTTGTCCAGCCGGTGGCTTAGGATGACAAATGGCCGGCTGCGCACTCCTGAGTCCATCTTCCTCCCCTTCCAGCCCACTCACTGTATGTGAAGATTAACCTTTCCCATACCAGTGACACCATATGTTCGATTTTCATACCGCCAGCGCATCGCGACAAAACAAACCCGCTCTACAAGTAATCTCTCTTTCCCCCCTCTCCAACTTCCAATTCGATTTCAACAGAAGAAACAAACAACCCCCCCCCCCACACACACACACACCACACACTCACACACACACACACACACACACACACCCACATGCACATATGTGTGGCAGTGCATTGGTTCCGAAGGGGGTTGATAAAAGCAACAAAGTGTGGGAGTGTCACCAAAACAAAGCTGTTTTCCTTTTTTTTCGAAAGCTAAATTAGTCGTTTTACAGAGGGACATCTAACCTTTCGTCCTTTGGACAGAGCGGAGACAGGTGTGAAGTGACACGCTGTGGCTTTAAAGCTCACATGATAAGAATCCGGTGTGACAGCAACGGGTAGAGCAGTGGACCTGGTGTGACAGGGTGACCGTCTCTCCGTTTTGTCCAGCGTGTGGAGGGGAACCTGCAAACATGACAGGTGACATGTCGACAGTGTCTCCAGCCTCCTGGGGTCAATGGCAAACAAACGATGGGGCCAAGTAGTCGAGCACTGACACAAAGCATTCAAATTTACCTGTGTGTGTATGTGTGTGTGTGTATGTTTGTGTGTGTGTGTGTGTGTGTGTGTGTGTGTGTATGTGTGTGTGTGTGTGTGTGTGTGTGTGTGTGTGTGTGTATGTTTGTGTGTGTGTGTGTGTGTATGTGTATGTGTGTATGTGTGTGTGTGTGTGTGTGTGTGTATGTGTGTGTATGTGTGTGTGTGTGTGTGTGTATGTGTGTGTGTGTGTGTGTG
Organism: Alosa sapidissima; assembly: GCF_018492685.1. Taxonomy (NCBI): domain Eukaryota; kingdom Metazoa; phylum Chordata; class Actinopteri; order Clupeiformes; family Clupeidae; genus Alosa; species Alosa sapidissima. Next base: position 6,482,825 of record NC_055979.1, on the reverse strand, counting down.
TGTGTGTGTGTGTGTGCGCATGTGTATGTGTGATAGTGTTCAAAGCCAAAGGGTCCTCCAAGGGATGTCCAGGTTCACAGCTGCAACATAGCCAGCGGTGCGGCCGTCACTTGGATCAATCTCTTGTCTCTCGCCCTCGTCTCGTGCTCTTTGCAGGTGCACGTGTAGTTCATGTGAGACAAGGAGACAAGGAGACAAAGGATGTACCCAGTCTCCATTTATCTCTCACCCCCCTGGTAACAGCGGCCAAGCGGATAGGTGTACCTATCGATTCCGGGGAGTATTTAAATTACACTCATTAATCAATGGGAAAGGGCAAACGGGCAAGGGGCTGAGCTACGCCAGGCTAATCACACGAGGAGGCATTAGCGTGCTGTTCCACTATGAATGATCCACTCCTCACACAACCTCCACCTCCCTGGCCAAATATGAAAGATCAGGAATATGTGCACTGGGTGTTTTGGACATGCTTCTACAATGTTCTGGTGGTAGTGTGTACTTAGATTGTCACATGGTCACAGGGGCATGCAAAGTTAATGATGTAGAAAGGCATTAGCATGTTGCTCCAGAATGACTGATCCACTACATTTGCAACCTCCACCTCCCTGACCAATACAGTACATCGAAACTCGGGAGAATGTATGGTCTGCACTTCAGGACTGCTGCTAGAAAATTTGGGCCCTATGACAGACAATAATTCTAGGACTCCCTAATATTATTATTATTTTGGGCTGTCAGTGCTGGGCCATTAGAATTGTCCTAACTTCCATCACTCCCACCACTCCTCCCCCCCAGCGGAGCACCTGCTGCACTTAGATCGTTGAATGGTCACTGTATTATACTGTATCAAGCTAATTATGTATGAAAGAACTAGCATGTGGTATCAGAATGAATGATTCACCCTGCTCTTAACCTCAATTTCCTGGGCCAAATATGAAAGTTTGGAATTATGAAAACCAGTTGTTAACCATATGGACCATTAGCCTGGAAAGCCAGCCCGAACTTAGCCCCGATCACAACATTTGAGGTCTGGACATTGAGATGCAACTCTGGCCAAACCAATCAAATTGTTTTGGCGGGCTTTGTACGATGATGGACCGATGAACAACAGTGCCTCGTCTATCACGTCACGTGAGGGGTATTTCACAAAGGCAGAATTAAGACATCCAACACAGCAAATTCACGGGTGTTATATTTCTGGTGTTATGACAAATAAACACTGTTGCAGTGATAGATGTTAAACTCTCAACACTTTTGGTGTAGATATGATACAAAAGCCAGTGTTAATTTGTGGCGTTCCGATTAATAAACACCAATTGGGTGTAACAAGTTCCATCCGGGATATTTTGCAAATTGCTCAAACTTCCAGCGCAGTCCGCCATTTCTCAAACCCCCCTACAGGATAGCAGACTTCTCTTCAAGCTGTGGACAATTCTGTGTGGTAAGTTATTAAATTAATCTATTTTTGGCATTCGTTGATAAAATATGTATATTAGACGTTGTGTTGCACTCTCAGACCTTCTTTATGAAACTGTAGACTTAGAAGTTGCTCTCCCGCCCGTTGTCAATGTACTGTATAGCTACCTTAGCATTGAGTGAGACATTGTCCAAACTTTTAGCTGATAACACTAAATTACATTATGTGTGTTTGACTTAGTGTGGTGTAATGTGTTGTCCTTGCTTTATTTATTTATTTATTTGATTTTGCGATGTCTACCTACGTTTAATCTAATACATCTACATCACCATCCTTGTTGGTTAAGCTTACAGGCTGCTAACGTTATTAGCTGTAACGTTATGGTGTGCTAAACTAGGTAACGTTAGCTAACCAGTTACATTCATTCATTGAAATGACATTCACGTGGTCAGTCAGCTAACGTCAACTTTACCGACGTAGTTGCTAGTAGCTAAGATAGATAATTTAGCTAGCGAACAAAGTTACCTAAAATGAAGAATGTGAAATTGTTTGCCTTTTCCATCAACAGATGTAACATTACCTAGAAGTGGATGCGATGATTGTCAGGATATGTGAGCCATGCTTGGATAATGTTCATCATGGGGTAACGTTACCAGAGCCCGTTTACGTTTATTAGACATTCTCTGATAGTACCATGCTAGCCTACTAGCGAGTAAGCCTCAGGTAGGCAAACGTTATCGTACGACTACGAGGTGACAACATGATTTAAAGTGAAATGGTTGACTGATGGGGATGATGTTTGAAATTATCTAACGTTACTGTCCTAGATGTGCAGCATAGTAGGCTACATTTCACGACTGTGAGTGCGAGTGTCTGCACAGCTCCTTAAAAGGGGGAAAAGACAGCCGTTTTTCATTTCCCAATTTCGCCGTCTGTTTGTTCATAAATGTAACTTTATGCAGAATCCATCCATCCATGCGGAAAGAACGACAACGACGTCCATTCATTTTTATGTTTGGGATCTATTCAAAGGAAATTAAAATTTTCACATTAGTGTTCCATTGAATCACAAAATGATTTGCATCGTATGGTATTTATGTGTACTAACATTTACTTTTTTAAATTGATAGTGTTTGTTGTTAAATACTTCTAGGCAAACAATATTGGAGTTGGGCAGAGAAATGTCAATGCTGATTTCTATGTAGTATGTGCTCTACCACAGTATATTTTGGATAATACTAATATATTTATTTATTTATCTTGTAGTCTGGGCAAAGTTCTCCATAAATGAAGACAAAACCTTGACAGTGACTGAGGAACGGAAGTGGATGCTGATGTGTTTCCAGATCTGGTTACCAAGGACATGTGCTTAGTCATCCATGATTCTGATAAAGGTATTTTGCTTGGTTTGGGGTTTTATACAGTTGCCTTGCAAAGGCACAGAAGAAATTGTGGAGCTTTTGTTTATTTTTGCAAATGTACATGAATGTGTTGCATTTTCCCTCTTTGCTAGAGTCTCCTATCCCTGAGATTTAATCTAGCCTAACGGGTGTGTGTGTGTGTGTGTGTGTGTGTGATTGCTGACAAGGTTGTCAATTTCAACAGTGTTCTGCTTTTCGCCCCATTCTAAGTTGTACTGTGTTCTTTAATGTTTCAGGTACTTCAAGACTTCAGCCTTCTCGTTGGATCTGAAACATCTGCAAGACATCTGGAAAGATGGCCCTCATACAAACCCAAGCTGATAAAAGAAAGACCTGCACTACAAGCTACCAACACCATTGCTGCAACACCTATTGCAGTCTGCCAGGGACAAATGGACTTGTCTGTAGACAACTTACAAGGTAATTGTATGGAGTAATGGAGTTTAACATTTTAGTTGCCATTTTAGGAAATTACCGGTATTTCTGGATATTAATTTGAAGTTAAGTTGTCAAAATACCTTTTTTATGCATGACTGTTCAATCTGAATAATTAAATAGTTATTTTATGACTCTCCTCCAAACCCCATCCTAACCCAGGCTGGGACAGTGATATATCCACTTTACTCCTGCTGATGCACATCCTGTCACCTGTCATCTGGTAGAAAGATGAGGACTCGATTATAATCCTTTCTCTTATGTTTCCTCCAGTCATGCCAGAGTCTTGATGAGCACTTGAATGAAGATGAACATCGGCAGCCATATCTGCTAGCTTTGGGAACCTCCAAGCGAGCCATCAACAGTTTCTACATAGCCATGGATAAGAAGCCCATTCCATGCCAAGGAAACACCTCTCTGGCAGCATTCGACAAGCTTTTCAAGGTTCATTTTGTTTTCAGTTTGAGTTGCAACAAATCTCTAAGCAACTTTTTTACATTCCTGCAGATCACCAAAGAGAGCCCAAAAGTAAAGGCATTGCGAGCAAAGTTGATGAATGATGTATAGATGTTACGTTTATGGGACACTGCATGGCAATAACTGGTGCCAATAATTGTACAAAAACACAACATACATTTTATTCTGATAGATATGGAGACTATGCTGCCCTCGTACTGCGTCACCAGCAGGCAGAACTAGACAGCTAGATAACACTTTGACAAAGCTCCAAATAAATCCAAGGACTGATTGAATTTGTTTACTTTTTGTCTTCTTTGTCTTTTTTGTCTTTTTTGTGTAAAACTGTAAAAGAATACAGAAAATACATATAAGTTTTACATTACGATACAAATGAAATACAAGTCAGCTATGTTGCTAACCACATAGCTTCAGCACATACAGATCGCTAGGAATAGCGTTTACAACATGACCAACGAGAGCTAGCATAACTTAGCTAACTAAAGTATGCACAAAACATATATCTAAGTTACAGAAGTAAGAAAACTAAAGAGATATGACGAGGAATATTACTCTAACACAAATCATCTACTTACAGACAAATAATGTCCAAAGCTCAAACGTAAAATGGAAAATAGCTGGCACCGTGTTCATCTGTGTAAACTCGTGGTCGACTGAAACGTGAATCAGGAAGTTAACAGGAAGTAGTACTTACTTACTAAACAGTTACCTCAAAAGACCAGAAGGTGGCAGCATACACAAAGGAATGAGAAATAAGGTAATCACATACAAAATAGGATGCATTCTTATGGAAGGCAGAACACTCCCCGCTTGGTATAATATTATTATGCCACTATATAACATTAAAACTCAACTTAAACATGAGTGACAAACTAAATTTTCTATTTCACTCAGAGAGAAGAACGACTATTTCTGAGATAGGCCTCAAAAGCACTTTAGCAGTCCCTTCTTTAACTATTTTGACCTCCACTTTCCGGATCCTCTTGTCACCGCTTGGCAGAGTGTTGACAACCACTCCCACAGGCCATTCGTTTCTGTGGGCTTGGCTGTCCTTCAGCAGGACAACGTCGGCGGTCTTGACATTAGGCCTTTCATCAGTCCACTTTCGGCGGCCTTGCAGTGTTGACAAGTAGTCCCGCCTCCATCTCTTCCAAAAGGTGTTTGCAAAGCACTGGACATGTTTCCATTGCTTCCCGTGTAGATCAGCCATTTGGAAGTTTCCGGAGGGGGCTGCGACATTACTCATCTTTTGGGTAAGCAGCATCGCAGGAGTGAGCACTGTAGGCATATCGGGGTCAGAGGACACAGGCACCAGGGGCCTGGCGTTCATGATTGCCATCACTTCGGCCATGAGGCTGCTCAGGACCTCGTGTGTGAGGCGGGTGTGCCCAGTCTGAAGCAGCATGGCATCCAGGATGCGTCTGGCGACGCCGATAAGCCTTTCCCATGAGCCCCCCATATGTGAGGAGTGTGGCGGGTTGAAAACCCAAGAGCACTCCTTGCTTTGAAGGTAGGCTGTTATGGTTGTGTCTTCCGTGTTAATGCCCAGTTCTTTGCAGGCTCCCACAAAGTTAGTCCCTCTGTCAGAGCGGAGAAGTCTGGCAGGGCCACGGATTGCAAAAAATCTTCTGAGCGCATTGATGAAGCTGTCAGTTGTCATGGATTCAATGAGCTCGAAGTGGACAGCTCTGGTTGCCATGCAAGTGAATATCACTGCCCAGCGCTTACTGTCTGCACTTCCTCCTCTTGTTCTCCGTGTCATGATGGCCCAAGGCCCGAAGACATCAAGGCCTATGTTGGTGAACGGAGGCTCGGGTGTGAGTCTGTCAGCAGGTAAGTCTGCCATCTTCTGATCCTGTAGCCGTCCACGCAGCTTGCGGCAGGTCACGCACCTGTGGATGACGGACGACACCAGACGCTTACCGCCAAGGATCCAGTAGCCTGCTGCTCTGACAGCTCCCTCTGTTATGTGTCGCCCCTGATGTACCACCTGCTCATGGTAAAATCTCACCAGGAGTGTGGCGATGTGGTGGGTGCGTGGAATAAGCAGTGGGTGCTTTTCTTCACGGGACAGGTCTGGGGCGGATGTTATGCGACCGCCAACCCGAAGCAGGCCGTCTCCATCAGTCACTGGATTAAGCTTTTTGAGTGGGCTTTGGTTAGGAATTGTCTTACCATCTTTTAGGCATTTCAGTTAGTTTTCAAAGACCTCATGCTGAACAGCACGAATTATCACACACTTTGCCTGTGACAGTTCGCTTGTGGTGAGTGTGTCTTTGAAATGCCTCCAGCCTCTGCATTTTGCGCTGACTGGATTTCCCTTGAAAGACGCAGCAACGTGGATGAGTCTGGCTGTAGCATTGCAGAGGTTTCTCCAGCTTGAAAACCTTTCAAACCGCTCTGAGCCTAGCTGAGCGTCCGAGGCCCTGGTGGACAGAGCGGTGACCTCAGGTCGAATGTCAGAGTCTGCATCTGGCTCCACCAGGGTGAAGATGTGGGGCTCCCAGGATTCCTCTGTGTTGCTGCGTGTCAGGAAACTGGGGCCAGAGAGCCAACTGCTTTGCTGTAGCTGTGCTGCAGGCATGTACCTTGTCGCATGGTCCGCAGGATTCCGGTCCGTGGGGACGTAGGACCACTGGTCTGGATGAGTGGATCGTCTTATGCGGTTCACCCTGTTGGACACATACACATAAAATCTTCTGGATGAGTTATGGACATACCCAAGTACGATTTTACTGTCTGTGAAGAATCTGACATCGTCCACATGGATGTCCATCTCATCTCGGATCAGCTCATACATTTGAACAGCGAGCACGGCTGCACAAAGTTCGAGGCGGGGAATGGTGTGTGCAGGCCGGGGAGCCAGCTTGGACTTCCCCATGATGAATCCCATGTGTGCTTTGCCATCGGCGTCGATTGCTCTCAGGTAAGCCACAGCCCCTATCGCCACTGTCGACGCGTCAGAGAAAATGCAGAGTTCTCTCCTCTGTGTTGAAGACAGTAGGACGGGTATATAACACCTCTTTATTTGCAGGTCTTCCAGAGCTTTGAGTGAATCTCTCCACGTGTTCCACTCTGTCTCTTTCCCGGGGTCGAGTGGAGTGTCCCACCCCTGCTCTGTTGAGAGTTCCCGTACTAATGCTTTTCCCTGCATAATTATGGGAGCAACGAACCCCAGGGGGTCGTATAGACTGTTCACGGTGGACAGGATACCTCTCCGTGTGTATGGCTTCGCCTCCCGGGACACCAGGAATGTGAAGCTGTCTGTTTCCAGGTTCCAGGAGAGGCCCAGGCTTCGCTGGAGGGGAAGAGGATCTACGCCGAGTTCCACATCTTTCAGGTCTTTGGCACGGTCTTCCTCAGGTAGGGCTTCCATTACCTGTTCACTGTTTGATGCCACTTTATGTAGCCTCAGGTTAGACTCTGCCAGCATCTTTCTGGTTCTCGTGAGGAGGTCGATTGCCAGCTCAGGTGAGGCAACAGAAGTCAGCCCATCATCTACATAAAACTGACGCTCCACGAACTGTCTTGCATCAGAGCCGTATTCTGCTTCACCTTTCTCGGCAGCACGTCTCATGCAGTATATGGCGATGGCGGGTGATGGGGTGTTTCCAAATACGTGGACTTTCATCCTGTACTCCACCACGTTCTTGTCAAAGTCATTGTCCTCATACCAGAGGTAGCGGAGGTAGTCTCTATGATCGCTTCTGACCACAAAGCAGTAAAACATTTGCTGCACATCTGCTGTAACAGCTACTGGCTCTTTGCGGAACCTCAGAAGCACTCCCAACAGTGTGTTGTTCAAGTCTGGGCCGCTGAGGAGTACATCATTCAGGGATACGCCTTCACATTCGGCGCTAGAGTCAAATACTACTCTTATTTGACCCGGCTTCTTTGGGTGGTAAACACCAAAGGAGGGGAGGTACCAGTGTTCTTTACCTGCCTCCAGAGCTGGCGCCCGCTCGGCTTGGTCGTTGTTCATCATTTTCTGTATGAACTCTGTGTAGTGGCTTTTCATTTCTGGCTTTTTCTCCAGGGTCTTTATGAGCGATCCAAAGCGTTTGACTGCTTGTTCCCTGTTGCTTGGAAGGGGTCGTCGTGGCGACCGGAACGGCAGGGGTGCTACCCAGCTGTGGTCGTCGTCCTGGAAGACCTCTCTGTCCATGATGGTCAGGAACGCTTTGTCATCCACTGACAACGCTGTCTTGTTGTCGTCTCTGGAGCTCTCAAACACAGAAAGGCCGAGGCTGTCTGTGCTCGTTGCCCAGCCTGTGTCTTCTTCACGGGTGTGTGAGAGAGGGTTGTGTCGCTGCGATGTGCTGCTGTGGCCTTCCTTTACCTGGATGTTGTTTGGACAGGGATGGAGGAAGGATGTTCTGCCGTTATGCAGCACATTGGCTTTGTACACGTTGACTTCGGCTGGTTTGTGGGCTGCCCCCAGACAGACGACACCCACGATGACCCAGCCCAGGTCCAGCCGTTGCGCATATGGAGCGTTGTGTGGCCCGTTGATTTGCTCACGCACCTTGTGAACTCTGAGGATGTCTCTTCCCAGGAGCATGAGGATGGGTGTGTCTGGGTCCACAGCTGGAATCTTGTTCGCCACAGGCTGTAGGTGAGGGTGGTGCTTTGCGACATCAGGAGACGGGATTTCAGATCTATCATCCGGCACCATGTCACACTCGATTAGTGTGGGGAGAGGGAGTTGCAGTTTCCCATCCATAGATTCAAGCATGAAGTTATTGACTCGCCTGCCGGAGGTCTCTGTTGTCCCCGCGCAGGTCTTCAGTGTGTAAGGAGCTGGACTGGCTTTGATGCCGAAGAGGCTGAAGAACTCTGACTTTGCGAGTGACTTGTTACTCTGTTCATCCAGCACTGCATACATCTTGACAGCTTTGTCTTTTCTCCCAGCAGGATAGACATTAATCAGGCAGATCTTAGCACATGAGCGTGGGCTGTCTGCATTGCCGCATATCTCTGTGCACTTGGATGTAACTGTGGGTGCGTCTTCATCTGGCTCCCCGCTTTCCTCCTTCTCCGTGTGAGCTCTCTCGCTGGATGTAGGAGGGCCTGGGTGTAGAGCCGTGATGTGCCTCTCACTGTTGCACTCATCACATTTGATTGATGCTTTGCAGTCTTTCGCTATATGCTGAGTTGACCCGCAGCACTTAAAGCAGATGCGGTTGTCTTTCAGGTAAGCCTTACGTTCTTCAATAGGTTTGGATCTAAAGGTCCTACACTTTTTGAGTGGGTGAGGCTTCCTGTGTATCGGGCACTCGCGGTCTGGTCCACTCATTCTCTTCTCCACAGAGCCGTCACCTTCAGTGTACTTGGGTGTGACATCGGTCTTGTGCACACTTACTGGGGCTTTGTGGCTGTGCCTCGTGGCTTTTTCTACTTTCTGTGGCACGTTGCTGTTGGAGGTGGTGATGGCGAAGCTTGGGTCATTCCTGACTTTGGCCTGTCGCCGGACGAATTGAGAGAAGAGAGAGAATGGAGGGAAGGCTACTCCATGCTCTTCTTTGAACTTGGATCCCATGGTTATCCACCTCTCTTGCAGGCTATAGGGTAGCTTTTCTGCGATCGGATTCACGCCGCGAGCTGTATCTAGACAGGCGAGGCCTGGTAGGTATCCTTCTTCTTTGGCACACTCCAGTTCAAGGAGGATATCACCGAGTTCTCTGAGTTTGGCATTGTCCTTGTTGGTTAGCTTGGGAAACGCTTCTATCTTTTTAAAGAGTGCGTGTTCTACGGCTTCTGGTGTCCCATAGCATTCCTCCACACGTTGCCACACCATGCGGAGGCCTGCAGCAGGATTAAGGACATGCACTGAGCGGACTCTCTGCGCTTGCTCTGCTGAGTCTGCACCTAGCCACTTTACCAGCAGGTCCAGTTCTTCCCTAGGTGTCAGATTCAAGTCCTGGGTGGCACTGAGGAAGGATGCTTTCCATGACCAGTAGTGTTCAGGACGGTCATCGAACTGTAGGAGACCGGAGCTCACCAGTTCTCGGCGCATGAGGTACCTGGCGAGGTCTTGTGCTGGCTGTGGCTCGGGGGAGTATCTGTTGTTCGGACTGGGAGTTGGATGAGGCGGCTGCGGGCAAGGCTTGAATGGAGACGGTTCACTTAGCTGTTCTTTCTTTATGTTGTTGACTCTCGGCATTGGGTTCGTGTGAGCAGCTGCTCCAGTGTGTCGATGGTGTTGTCTGTAGGCATCCAGTGGCGCGTGTGTTGGCGGCGGTGGTCTGTATGCATCCAGCGGCACATGTGTTGGCGGCGGTGGTTCTCTGCCGAACATCGCTGAGTGCTGCTGGACGTAGTTGCCTGTACGTTCATAGGCACTGAAAGGCTTACTCGGGACGTATGGCTCGTAGCGCTTCTCCCCGCTTTCAATCTCCTCATCCTCATATGCTGCAGCTGCTGCTTCGGCGGCAGCGGCCATCTTCTGGCTCATGAGAACGTGGAGACTGGCTTCAAGTTCAGCTTTCTGCCTCATCACGCTTGCTTCTTTTTCAGCGAAAGTCACCTGGGCTTGTGCTGCCTTTGACTTGGCACGTGCTCTGGCAGCCGCTGACGATATTGCTGATCCACCGGACCTTCTGGATATCTGAGACCGGGAGTCAGGTGTTCGGAAAGGCTCTAACCTCTCGGTTGCCTCATGGCCGTCTTTGGGTAGCTCTAGGGGTGCTGCGCCCTGTGCCTGTTCGACGGCATCCACCTCCAGTCTGTCCATGTGTAGCGACATCTTCCTGGGCTATCTTCTAGAGTTTGAACTCGCTGCGCTGTTGTCTTTTTACTATGCTGCCCTCGTACTGCGTCACCAGCAGGCAGAACTAGACAGCTAGATAACACTTTGACAAAGCTCCAAATAAATCCAAGGACTGATTGAATTTGTTTACTTTTTGTCTTCTTTGTCTTTTTTGTCTTTTTTGTGTAAAACTGTAAAAGAATACAGAAAATACATATAAGTTTTACATTACGATACAAATGAAATACAAGTCAGCTATGTTGCTAACCACATAGCTTCAGCACATACAGATCGCTAGGAATAGCGTTTACAACATGACCAACGAGAGCTAGCATAACTTAGCTAACTAAAGTATGCACAAAACATATATCTAAGTTACAGAAGTAAGAAAACTAAAGAGATATGACGAGGAATATTACTCTAACACAAATCATCTACTTACAGACAAATAATGTCCAAAGCTCAAACGTAAAATGGAAAATAGCTGGCACCGTGTTCATCTGTGTAAACTCGTGGTCGACTGAAACGTGAATCAGGAAGTTAACAGGAAGTAGTACTTACTTACTAAACAGTTACCTCAAAAGACCAGAAGGTGGCAGCATACACAAAGGAATGAGAAATAAGGTAATCACATACAAAATAGGATGCATTCTTATGGAAGGCAGAACAGAGACCGTTTATTCTGATGGATATGGAGACTGTTTATGTCGAGCATCTTTACGCTTTTGAGGTTTAAAGAACTTCATTTCATCATGTTAAAAAAGATGATTTGCAGCATTACAAACCGTTTGAACTTTAGATATCATACAGCTGTGATTTGTTGTTTTATATAGTGCCTGACTGTTGCATTTTGTAATGAACTGAAGAATGTTTTGCTGTTTAATAAATAAATGTAGTACATTTTTATATTAAGTGCATCTGAATGTTGTTTTTTTATTCAGTTTAACAGCAATTCTAAAACCTACTGTATATAACTGTATACAACACCTCCTTTACTCTTCTAGAGATTAAAACAAGAAGCATTATTTGGCAATAAAGTAATAATATACATGCAATCATCACTATACTAGTGTCAGTTTAACACTGGGCTTAAGTTAAATAGCAACACTTTTGGAGTTGTTTTCAAGAAAGAATTAACAGTGCTATGGTGTTAAAAATACTCCAACCTGGTGTTTCTGTGTAACTCTCTCAGTGTAAAATGGGAACACCTTGTTAGTGTTGTAACTTCTAACACTTACAGAAGTGTTAATTTAACACTTTTGTGGTGGTCCCCATATATACACCCATATAGTGTTAGATTTAAATCTGTCAGTGTTAAAATTCCGATTTCAAATTTGCTGTGAAGATGTGATAAAGCGAGGTTTGACATAGCGTTGTCTGGTCTTCCTAGCTCAACTCGTTTCACTAATGCCAATCCAGGATGAGTAGGAGCGATTATGTCAAGCCAGGTGTAAGTAATTCAGGATGTGTGCACGTTCTCGTTTCTGCTCCAAAGTGCCCACGGTTGGAATAAAAAGATGCGGAAAATAGTCATTCACACAAAGTCAACAACCACTTTTGATATAGACTAAAAATGAAGTAAAGTTGTCCTTTTTGGAATGGGGAATCATGGCTATTTCTGTAAAACAGCAGGAGTAGGCATGGTAGACCAACTGAATGCAAACTAGATGTACCGCAGAGCGGTACAAAATATGACCGCCGCCCAGTCCAGCACATTTTTTCCACAAAAATAAATCACGCTGAAAGGCCTATATGATTCTAACTGTCTCACTAAATTGCATTATCCACACTCAATTCTCACTGGTATCTGCTAGACAACAAGTACCAAAACATGATTAGTTCATAGATTTCACATGTAAAATTCATTTTATACAACCCCACCCCCATCTTGCCTGTTCATAATTCTGAGAAATTCTTGAATTGTGTGCATGTGTGCGTGTACATGTTTATGTTTATGTGTGTGTGTGTGTGTGTGTGTGTATGTGTGTGTGTGTGTGTGCGTGCTTGTGTGTTTGCCTGCGTATGTGTGTTTGTGCATGTGCATGCATGCGTACATATGTCTACTGTGTGAGTATGTGTCATACGTATGATTACTGTGAATGTATGTGTGTGCGTGTGTATCTGTTTATGCACATGTGTGCACATGGAATGGGTTAACATGACCCCTGGAGGCAAACATACGGAAAAAAATGGTCATCCTAGGCCCTACAGTTCTCAAGATATTCACAGAAAACTGTGTCTGCCCTACCCTCATTTCGGGGAGTCCAGTACAGCGGGGGGGGACTACAGATCAAAACAAAAACCGATGGTTCCATGCTATCCATGTGGGGTTACATGCCCACTAAGTTTCGTGTACCCCGGTCTTTCAGTGTCCCGGGAATCCTTGTTGGTGTACGGTCACTAAATGTGCACATAAATTATTTTATTGTAAGGCCCCCCATGAACGAAAGTTCACAAAACTTGGCATGCATTCGGAGGGTGTCATATTGATCATACACTTTCAATTTCGTGCAGGTTTGACCATGTCAGCCAGAGATATTGTGATGAAAACACCTAATTTTTTGCTTTTTATTTTTTAACTAGGTGGCGCTATACATGAAATAAGTGGTAATGGGATGGGTTGACATGCCCCCTTAAGACCAACATACAAAAAAAGGTGGACCTCCTAGGCCCTACAGTTCTTGAGATATTCACAGAAAACTGTCTCCGGCCACCTACAGACCAGTTGGTGTATAGTAACATAAATTAATTTATTGTGTGGCCCCCCATGAACGGAATTCCACGAAACTTGGTGTGCATTCAGAGGGTGTCATAATGATCCTACACTTCCAATTTCGTGCAGTTTTTACTATGTTAGGTCACAGATACCTGCGATTACAACACCTCATTTTTACTTTTTTGTGTTTAACTAGGTGGCGCTATACATGAAATGAGTGGTTATGGAATGGGTTGACATGGCCCCTTGAGATCAACATACAAAAAAAATGGTCCTCCTAAACCTTCTCGAGATATTCACAGAAAACTGTGTCTGCCCTACCCTCCTTTCGGGGGGTGCAGTCCAGCTGGGGGGCTACAGATCAAAACGAAAAATGATGGTTCCATGCTATCCATATGGGGTTACATGCCCACCAAGTTTCGTCTACCCCGGTCTTTCAGTGTCCCGAGAATCCTTGACGGAAATTTGGACATGTGAAAAAGAAAAAAGAAAAAAAAAAAAAAATCTGACTAAACCTACAGTATATGACCGCCGCTTCGCTGCGCGGCGGTCATAATTACATATGCACCCACGTGTGAGTGCTTTCTTGTCTCGGCACGCAACGTCATTAAGAAAGCGCTTGCCACCCTTTCCTGCAAGCCGTGAAAGAGGTTAGGTAACAATTACATCTGAGGTTGTTCAGTGTAGAAGTTCTCAGGTTGGCCTCAAATGGTGGTGGAGGCTGGAAGGTGACTTAAGCTGCCTCCCCAAGTGAATTAAGCTGCCTCCCCAAGTGAATTACGCTGCCTCCCCAAGGCTACAGCTTTGTGGATCCATTAGAACTGTTTTACCTGTTGTAGTCAGTAAACTAAATAAACAAACTAAAAAATATACACAAAGTGACAAGGACAGGAAATGATAGTAATGGATTGTGTTTTTGTCAATATAAAGGTTACAAACTTCCATCACCACAATCTGTGACTTCATTTTGTCAGCAAGCTCAGATTGACTTGCAGTTAATATGCAGCGTGTTCAATTTTATGCATGACAATAGATGTAATTGTTCACCCGCCTGTGCAATGCTGCAAGGCAAGGCAAGTGAAAAATTACTGTGACGACCTCCTCCGCTTTTAACAAGCATGCATGTACACACACACACATACTACATTACATACACAAACACACACCTACAAAAGTCTCACACAAACAGACAAGCACAGAAATCAGAAATGACACACACACACACACACACACACATACACACACACACACATACAGTAAAAAGCATGGTGAAATGAGTTTTCAGCAGATTTGGGGGTAATTAAGGGACAGTCCCATTTGTTGCGCTGTTGGGGGCAGGAGAATGCTGCGTCGTTTTTGGCAGGATTAGAAGAAAGAGAGCTCACAAGAAGTGTTTCTAAATGACCCCTACACAGAAACAGAAAATAGGAGTTATACAAAATAAAAATAGGATTAAGGCATTTTATGTGTATTGTACAACAAAGTTATTAGACTAGTCACAAAAGATGCTTGCTTGATTTAGGCGTGATATCTTCTTTGCATGTCCTTACAAAAACCAGCAGTTTGCTGTGTGTGTCATGGTATTGTAATGGTTTAATTTCACCACATCAACAAAGAATTTAGGGATATCTTTTCATTATGTGTATGTATGCGCATGCATGACTGTGTGTGTGTGCGTGCCTCTGTGTGTCTGTTTGTGTGTGTGTGCATAAATATATATGTGTGTGTGTGTGTGTGTGTGTGTGTGTGTGTGTGTGTGTGTGTGTGTGTGGGTGTGTACACTCCCAAGCATTGTGTGCGCTCCCACACAAAAACCTCAATGGGCTGAAGAGAACATCTTTTGTAACTAAGCTGCCAATTCCATTCTGCACAGCACACTGCACTACCCTATATTGCTTTGCAATCAGCATGGTCCAGGGCCTCCTCTGTCACGAAAACCCCTATAATCTATCTGTTTCCTGTCAAGCGTGCGTGACAGGAGTGAAGCATCTCACAGGTAAGGAAGAAACACTCTGCTTATTGAATCTCAGAGCAAATTTAAAGGTGTGGGAGGCCACACAATCTTAAACACAATTACACCGGATAGATCCTCATGGGGCATTGTCATATATCACAGTCAAAAGCAACTGCTTCTCCCTCTCTCTTTCTCTGTCTCTCTCTGTCTCCCACTCGTTCTCACTCTCACTCCCTCTGTCTCTCTTTCTCTCCCTCCTACGTCTGAGAGAGATGGAGAGAGAGAGAGAGACAAAGAAAGAGAGAGATGCCTCAGTGAACTTGGAGATGTCTTTTTAGATCTTCCGTGACGCTAGCTCCCCACCCTCCGTGAACTTGGCTCAAAATGGTTTAATTGAGTGAAGGACATTTGGCTGTTTGTTTCACTGGCACGGTGACAGCGAGATGAAATCAATCCTGAGCTCATGAATGAATCACAATCCTAATGGCGCGCGGCATTTTTGCGTTCGTCTAATAACCTGCCGCTATGCATCAGCAGCTCGCTAATGGAGACACTTATGAGCTAATGTTTGACACCCATGTCTATTGACCGAAAAAATGACAAGTCACCATGGTTTGTGCAGCTGAAAACTATATGCTTTGACCAGTCCTGGTGTCAGAGGCACTGACACAGTGCATCGTAAAAATGTACCCTTTGAACAAGAGATGGGATGTGAAATAAAGGTCAATAAAATATAATCAAAGTGCACATTTTTTGTCTGTTTGCCTTCTGTGTGCAATACTGATGGATGACAACCAGTGTGATATCTTTACCTTCCATTAAAAATAAAAATATTGTTGTAATACTTTGTAACAAACCTTAGGTCGAACTGAGAAATGTCTCGCTTGGGAAAGGGGAAACAGAATGTAACATGTGGGCTTGGTAGAAGCAAAACATAGATCAGGGAGAGAATGCATTACTACAGAGTTCAGGATTTCAATTTGTCAAACAGTCTGGAGACCGCCACAGTGAAATACTGTCTGCATCTGAGGAATCTGTGTCCAATTTCATAAAAAGCATGCCAAGGCAAGACACTATCAAAGTATACAATGTAGCCTGTCTTCTCCTTTCTCTAATGATATGTTTAATGGAAAAATGTAAATTACATTTACTGCAAGCACAAGAGTCAGTGATGTTTCATCAGTGAAGTCTTTATATTATTTTTTTCCCCTCAATTAATTTAAATATTTGGCCCTTAGGCCTACTGGAACAGCGCTCATAAAGTGATTATGATACAGTCATCTGGTAATCCTTTGGATTATGATACTAATAACTGGTTGGTTAATAGATAATCATTAATCTGCACTGGAATATGCATTAAACATACCATGCTTCTTAGACTTAGTAGTTTCACTATGTGGTATTTTTCAATGGATTTTTTAAATATGTTACTCATGAGTATCTGTAGGTTTGATCTGGAGCGGTGGGATTTTGAAATTTATCAGATCACAAGTGGACCGTGCTAAATGACCACCAAGACACATTTTGATCTGACCACTCAAACCACTTGCTGAGGTGGTTTGAAACATATCTGACTACTTTTAATGGAAGTGGAGTAGGCAGCGATGAAATCTGAACAGCAGTAGTCAGCAATGTCTCAGGCTGTGCCTGGGAGACACATGATGGACAGATGTAAACAGCGATATGTCTTTGCTCTCCATTTGAGATCTGATCACCCAAGACACATTTTGAACTCAAATTTTGACAGGCCCAATGCTATCATAAGGATTTCTATAGTGTCATGTTGGTTGCGATCATTTAAAAGCTTGTTTGGGTTTGATCTCTTGATCTCATCTTGGTCTCAAATGATTCTTGAATCTTTGACAGGTACACTCTTCATTCACTCATCTCTTATCATGCACTTTCAACACCCAAACCTCTGGCTTCAGCATCTACTGGTCTTTAGCCACCTAAATACGATAAATATTCTGAAATGATCTAACTGCAATAACAGACTCTAATCCATGTGCAATAATATGAATGAACACTGTTTAAAAGGCCAGCCAAATGTTCTTCCCTTAATACAAAAGGTAACCCGTTCCTATTTGGCACATTTCAACAAATCACTGTTTTGGACAACAGAGCTTGGTTTTATCATGTATTGTTCCGCTCACATCTTTTAACTCTCAACAATGAAAATGGCAAAATAACAGAGAGTTTTCTCTCCAACATTAAAGCTCAATAATTAAAATGTGGCTAATGTCGGCACTGAATCAATGCTTTGATGCCTCCCTGCTGGAGAGGAATGAGAGCAGCCACTGACTCATCCAGCAATATGGTGTTTTAATGGGCGCCCTAAAGAGAAATGGCTGATTGTCTTGTGGCTTCATCAGCTTTTGTTTGGGCCTCATCCAAATCATAAACTACTCGCATTCATTGTGTGTGTGTGTGGGTGGGTGGGGGGTGCGTTGTCTTTCTTGGCAACTTACTACTATTATCATTGTTGTTAGTGTTGCATTATATTTATTCTGCACACTATGCCGCCCCTTTGTTTGTCAGTAAGGGAGACTGAAATCCCAGCATAACATTCCTCCATCTTTGTTTCACTATTGCAATCTACCTCTCTCCCCTCTCTCTCTCTCTCCATGTTTGTCTGTCTGTCTCTCTCTCCCCCTATCTCACCTCCACTTCCGAACGTAATTTGCTCTGCCTTCTTCTCTGTGATATCCATCTTAGAAAGAAATTCAAAAGAAAGGAGAATGTCTCCGTGTGATCAGAGCTCTTTGATGTGGTGTTGGGAGAGAGAGAGAGATAGAGAAAGAGAGAGAAGGGGAACGATGGGGAAAGGGGGGATGTTTTGAGTACCACTGAGATGTTCCACCACCCAAGGGAGAGAAACACAAGATGGTCGTGCTTTTCTTCCTCAACCTCAAAGTGAGCTACTGTAGCCTCCAACTGCACATCCCCAGAGGTGTCTCACACACAGCACACAAAAGCCAAAGCCCTCAGGGTCACAAAGCCACACACAAGCAAAAGGGGGGCTATCTTTTAATTTACAGCTATATAGTGGAGAGTGGCTATTTTTTGCAGCTATTTGACACTCTTTGAGAGTGTTAATACATTTTGTATTTATTATGACCGCCGCGCAGCGAAGCGGCGGTCATATAGGTTTAGTCAGATTTTTTTTTTTTTCTTTTTCGCATGTCCAAATTTCCGTCAAGGATTCTCGGGACACTGAAAGACCGGGGTAGACGAAACTTGGTGGGCATGTAACCCCACATGGATAGCATGGAACCATCGTTTTCCGTTTTGATCTGTAGCCCCCCCGCTGGACTGCATCCCCCGAAAGGAGGGTAGGGCAGACACAGTTTTCTGTGAATATCTCAAGAACCGTAAGGTTTAGGAGGACCATTTTTTTTTGTATGTTGATCTCAAGGGGCCATGTCAACCCATTCCATAACCACTTATTTCATGTATAGCGCCACCTAGTTAAAAACAAAAAAGTAAAAATGAGGTGTTGTAATCGCAGGTATCTGTGACCTAACATAGTCAAAACTGCACGAAATTGGAAGTGTAGGATCATTATGACACCCTCTGAATGCACGCCAAGTTTCGTGGAATTCCGTTCATGGGGGGCCACACAATAAATTAATTTATGTTACTATACACCAACTGGCCTGTAGGTGGCCGGAGACAGTTTTCTGTGAATATCTCGAGAACCGTAGGGCCTAGGAGGTCCACCTTTTTTTTGTATGTTGGTCTTAAGGGGGCATGTCAACCCATCCCATTACCACTTATTTCATGTATAGCGCCATCTAGTTACAAATTAAAAAGCAAAAAATTAGGTGTTTTCATCACAATATCTCTGGGTTAGGCATTTGTTTCGAGTTTGGTTGGGTGTTTGTTAAAAGTTATGGAAGATGAGGAGTTTTGCTGCCAAACAGAGGCTCTCCGCATTTGGCAACACCTATGTTTCGTTTAATGAGTTGCATATGTGTATAATTCATGTCTAAAGAAACATTAGATTAGATTAGATTAGATTCAACTTTATTGAAAAATAAAGTAAAAACAAAACTAAAGTTAGCATGTTTCTGAAGAAAAATGCTACATGGTCAGTAAATAGATACAACTTGTGGAATGTAAGGTTTGGAGACATATTTGTGTCAAGAGCCCCTAGTATTATCCTCTGCAGCTGAGAAAGTAGTGTAAAATGACTTTTCTCCAATAACTAGGCAGGGTATTCCTTTGTATTAAGGTGAAAAAACAAACAAAGTTTTTATTTAGCAAATAGCAAAGTCTTTCTCTGGAAGAATAGAACATCAGACACGACCTCTTTCAAGGTGCATAGAAGAATGAAAGTTCTTTCTTTCTCTAAGAAAGTTAGAAAAGTGGAAAAGTTAGGAAAGTGCTGAAAGTCAACAAATATACGGCATGTAGGTGAGTGAGTGTGTGTGTGTGTGAGAGAGAGAGAGAGAGAGAGAGAGAGAGAGAGAGAGAGAGAGAGAGAGAGAGACTTAAAAAGGAAATAGAGAGACCTCCATGCTACTTGAAGTCCATAAAAGAGCTTTCCTCTGAGAGCAGATTGGATGTGGCACTATGTCGGGGAGGCATGGCTGCCCTGATAACAGGTCGCTCTTGGCCGACTGAATGGGCACCCGTGTAGGAATGACAAGAGAGCGGGAAATAGAGAACGAAGAAGAGAGCAATGTCCTGTCCCCTCTTGTTCACTTGCAGATTGAGTTGTGTGCCGTCAAAGACTACGGAATAAAGACCGAAGCCGAAGCAATGCCTGCTATCAAAGCCCAGCCGAAACACCTCCCTCCTTCCCAACCTCCGCCACCACAGCTCCCCCCAAACCCTCATTCCACCCTCCCCGCCTCCTCCGCCTGTGGTTTTCAGGTGCTTGTGAGCAATATTGACTTAACCGCTGTAGCAGAAACAAACAGTGGGAGATAAAAGCATTAGTTCCACTCGTCTGCCAGCGCTCCCACTTTTAGAGGAATGCCATGACGCTAAAGAGAGCTTAACATGGGACTGTTCCATTTCGCTGTGAAATGCAGTCGAGTCATGGGCGTTAACCTTCCGGACATCTACATATTCATGGGTATATTAAGTCGTAGTTTGTGAAATATGACAAGGAGAGCTGGCGAGAGGGACATGCATGCCAAGTCAATTATGAAACAAGCGGATATTTCGTTCATGAATATTCTTTGTATGTATACATTATTGTGGCACCAATGCAGCCCAACTGTGCTCAGATGTACAAGGAAGAATGTTTACATTCAGACCGGGCTGGGGGAGGGATCGTACATAAAAGTAAGCAAAAAGCTAAGACGCTAACTTTTATGTAAAAGTCTCACCTGAAAAAGAAAAATCTTTCATACATAATCCCTGACAAACAGGAAGGCCTGAAGCAAGCTATACCATACTGAACTTGTGTGAATGCTACTGAGAAAGAGACTGAGGATATGTACTTGTGTCTATTTTGAACATTTGACTGAATGTTGTCCAAACAGGCAAAATGTTGCCATGGAAGCGTATACAAATGTAAGTGTTGTTTCAGATTCAATTCCAGGTACCTGAACTTTAAATATTCAAACCATAAACCTAATGCCATTCAAATTCATACAGTCATACATAAAATAGACGAATAAACACATTCAGTTCTTTTATAGGGAATCTTACAGGAAATATAATCCCAATGACAGTCAATAATTACATTCCTAAACAGCTTGTACTCCCCTCGCCCATAAAATGAGGTTTTCGCTCACCTTCTGGACCTTCATTTTTCATACCCCGGCCATTTTGTTACCCAGCATAGTCATATTTATGATTTATGGCCCTCCCAACATGTTTATGCCACCCATTATTTTCTGTTTCCACTGGAGGAGCCCCTTCGTGCATTATTTAAAAAAGCATGCCTTTGCATATCTGTGCTTAATGCACATAATGTATTCTCTCCTCCCTCATGTACCGATAGCAAGGATGTGTAAATGCAGCAAAGATAATAATAGGTAGCATAGGTAAATGTTCTTGGTAAGACGGAGGCTGTGACTATCTCCTGGTTCAAGGAAGGGGCAGATAGAAAAGGCTGAGGTTATAGACTTAACACACAGTTGGATAGAAAGTACGCTATTCAATTGGTATTACAGCGACGTTATAGTGGAGGTATCCAGATGTTTCTGTGTTCCACACACATTTTGCCATTCACACCCCAGTGCATTTAAACAAGCAGATCAAGCCACAAAAGAAGATGAGCTATGTAAACGTGAAGAGTCGCTGCCCCTGTGTGCTCGAAGCCATCTGGCAGCACTAAACACAATGGGAATCCACACAGCTCCCACCGCGCACCAAGGAGTGCTCCAGCCGGGAGGTGAGAGAAAGAGACAGAGAGAGAGAGGTTAGAAATAATGGGTTTGGTTCCCCTTTTCTAGTCAGTAAGGAAGAGGTCCTTGTCCTTGAGCACCATTATCAAGCAAAGTTTAATCCAGCAGTGACAAATCCATTACCAAGTAAACATAAAGTTCAAGCACAAAATATAACCAAAGAGTCTCCCATGGCAGCACACTGAAGAGTGTCAAAAACTCCTTCAGCGAACATTTAATTGTTCCGTGACCTGTTCAAATGTTGTAACACAGGCACGTCTAACAATTAGGATACTCCTTGGTCATCAAAGGCCTGGGCAGGCGATTGAGGAACCAGCCCCCCCCCCCCCAAAGATTAATGTCAAGCAACAGCCAACAGTCAAGCAGCCATATTGGGACAATAAAAATGCCACCTGTCAACACTTTACTTCTTTGGAACAATAAGGGGAACTCTCAAGGATGCAGAGCAAGCACAGCTTTTGTGCTGTGATCTTCATTTGGCCCAGTATGTCAGTGTTGTCATCTTACTGATTAGTCAGCTTTCCTTTTTGTTTTCATTTCAAGATGTGCCGGACAGCCCTCACCCCCTTTTTTTTATAAGGAAAGACAAATGTGGGTGGTCAATAGACTAAGTGATGACAAAAATATATGTTTGGAAGCATCCTTAGCATGTTGAATATTCACTTTTTCACAAATCGGTCTTTATTACTTCACACTTTCCAGGTGGTTAATTTTTGGGGGGTAACTTTACATTATTCCTTAAGCCTTATTTAGTGTATAACAAAGGATACCAGTTGTGCCTTTTCAAAATAGGTTGTAGGGGGTTGTTGTCTGCATATTGTAACTTTTAAGAAAAAGTCATGGCTGCTAAGCTATGTGACACAAATGCTGCCACTACTTTAACGCTCTTTTGTAGTTGTACTATGGAGGTCAAATTCAAAAAGCGTCTCATTTATTCACAGTAGTGGTGTCAGGGGTCAGATCTCAATCAACCAGCAAATCAACCATGTTCAAACTAGTTCACAACTTTTTTTTTAAAAGAAAGAATAAATGAAAAGTGAAATCTTTTGATGTTGTACATTGATTTATGTCATCCAGGTTGACTCGTGGTGGTTTTCAACCCCTTCTGAATCAATAGTTGGCCTGGATGCCTTTTATGTATTGCTGAAGGGCACAAGTATTTAATTGGGCTCCAATGGGTCCATACAGTTTATTTGAGCAGCTGGACACAGTGGTCTGATGGGCAATCACAAAGTAGACAAAACTTAATAGTAATGTAATGTGTGATAGACTGGAGAAAAGGGTGGTGAGTGGGTGGGTTAACAAGGTCTCCTTTTCCACTATGAAAAACCCAGTGCTGGCTAATACATGCACCTCAACAATTGAAGAATTGAATAATGCAGCGGGGTGGTTTCATTTCACAGCTCTGACCTATTGAAATTATGCTTTTGAATGGCTGAGGTTATTGTATGGTTGCTATACTGAGAATGCTCTGGCAGTGGAGGAGATAATGTAATAATTACCCTCATCTGCTTTGACCAAAAGATGACCCAATATGATGTGAAAATGACTTAATTGACCAAGCACAGACCAAATGTATTGAGCGTTCTGGGTCATTCTTACCATGAAAATATCACTCACTACACCACATTAACTGGTACTGGACATAAGAGAGTTCAAACTTGGAAGTGCTGGTTTTCAGTGGTACCTGAAAGTTTGCTAAAGAATGGTCTCAGAAGCATGAACTTAATTGTTTGGAAGGGCCAAGCCTTGACATTCTTCCAATAAAAATGTTGTTGAAGGACTTGAAGCAAGCAGTTCATGTGAGGAAACCCACTAACATCACAGGGCCCAGTTTCCCGATAACGACGGAGACACGCTCTTAAGAGGGTTTTCTACGATTCATCTTACGATCGTTCGTTTGGTTTTTCCGACTGTTTACCGACTGTGAACGTATGTCTCATAGCCCATCTCGGCTTGTCCCCTGCACTCCAAAATCTGGCGCTAGTTAGCCGATGCTACCAACAGCTTTTTCAATGGTGGTGCTTCGGCATCGGGCTAGCCATGCAAATAAATCACTGTTTTACACCATTTACGACGCTCAATGTATCTCCACACTTCATTGGTAGACTTCCGAGGCCCCTGACATTTAAAACGAGACATTGAGAACTTTGAAAAAGCACTGGTAGTTTACTTACAAGACGATTTATACAGACAGTATCTTCACAAAGTTTAGCGTTTGCAGCCATCTTGAATTTAGTCACGATAAGTCGAGCAACGAGTAAGAATGAACAGGTATGATAAGGGATCAGATTCCAAAAATAATTCAGTGGAAATGCATGGATTCCAGTTTCTTAGCAGCACCCACACACACATAAACATAAACATGTACACGCACACATAAGTATAAGTAAGTATAAGTATATAGGTAACACTCCAAAATAAGGTGCCATAATAAATAGCAAACTAGTAATTACCTAACCCTTTGTTAATATTTGTTAATTGTTACTAAAATATCTATTTGGCACAAGTTAATAGTTTTTTCATCATTAATTAAATATTAGTTGTTTGCATAAAATCTGTATGTTAATGTTTTAACAAATCTATTAACTAATATTGTATTAATATATGTTAATAGTTAACTAAATATATTTTTGGCACTAATTAACAGTTATTTCTCACATCATTTAAATGTTAAATGTTTATTTACAAACTATATGCTAATATAAAAGTTAATGACATATTATTATTTATCTAGCCTTTCTGATTAGCTTTGTGGATAATTTATGGAATTTATGGTTTATGGCTTTATGGTCTTGTGGGTGTATAAGGCACCCTACTGCCAGTGGTTGGTTGTGTGAGAGTTTGCGCTCCTCTTCTTCCACTTCATCCTTATTGAATACCTCTGTGGTTGGCTGTCCTGTAATTGGTGACTCTGTCTAGTGTTTGAAAGTAGTGTACTCTTTGCCTTTGGAAGTACTATTTGGTTGCTGCTTGAATTTGGTGAAATTCAGGGGAGGGGGGTGTAACAGAGTTAGAAATGTAGTTTAGTGTTTGTATGTGATTTTCGCTGTAATTAAGCAGATTTATTGAGATTGGTGTTTTGGAGCCCCCTTTGGAGAAACGCTATACTGCAGCTCTGCTGCGTTTTGTCTTTGTATTGTTGCCATAGCCGATCAGAAGCGGTATGCTTTGAGGCTAAGTGCACAAAATTTGTTATGCACATGTCTCTGTACACACTGCATAGACATAGACATACAGTAGACATCTGCAGAGTGTTTGCTTGTGGAGAGCATGTGTCTGCACCTAAAAATTGTTCCCAAACCACATCCACAGAACTACTCTATTAACAAGAACAAGCATTTTTAAGACAATAATGAAAGGCCCATGTTTTTTTTCCCTTTATTTTTGGTTTTCTTGAATATCACTGTACAGTCTGATGAAAGCGATCACTTGTGCATTTGTAAAGGCTATTGAATAGAAAATGTGTTACTCTCATGCATTCATAATCATTGCTTAGAAGATGGAATAAGAATAGTACCTGTGCATGTACTTTATGCAGTATTCCTTTCATTACTTATTTCTGGAATTTCGTGCCATCTGCCATCTAATGCAGCTTTTAATCCACTGAACTACTATTTTAAAGCATATTTGAAACATTCAGCATATCAGTTCTCCTACACACTTCTGATATATTATTGTCATAACTGGGTAATAACAAAGTTATGCCTACTTATGCATGTGTTCCTACCAATAAATGCTCATAATGGCATGTGAAATGTATTTCGTTGTTACTCGACATTGGAGCTATCAGTGCATGGGTGTTGGAAAGGATTCTGCAAACCATCACAAGCTTTATCATTTCAAACCATTACACAGTTCCAACATCAAAGGAAGTGTTACCCAGCACAATACAGAATAGTGTAATGTTGTGTGTAATAGTGTGAGTGTCTTCAAATGAGACATGTAAATCATCTCAAAAATAAAGATGCAGATCTTTCTAAAGGGTTGCACAAGGCCATATTCATGAGATAGCTTAATATATACATTTTCCTTTCAGAAATCCATAGCTCTAAGAAGTGAATAACTGCGAGACTTTTCTATTGTTTTTTGAGGTTCAATTCTGCTTACTATTCATGTCTAATATAAAGACTAAGGAATAGCTGAATACAGCAGGAACTGGGGTTTGAAAGCTGCAGAAAAAAACAAGGATGAGGAGGAGAAAAGTGAAGATCAAGGGGATGTTTGAAAACAAGTCAATGTTCAAAGCCCAGGCTTTGGTGTTTTTGATGAACTGGGGGATGTGATTGTGTATGTGTCCGATAACCTTTGATATGGTGTGTAAGTCATGCAATCTGCCAAGCTTTGAGGAGGGGATAATTGACAGATAATGACTATC
Source organism: Alosa sapidissima (assembly GCF_018492685.1). NCBI lineage: Eukaryota > Metazoa > Chordata > Actinopteri > Clupeiformes > Clupeidae > Alosa > Alosa sapidissima. The sequence goes on along the minus strand of NC_055979.1, from coordinate 6,456,914 downwards.
CCTCGACCGAGCCGAATCAGCTCTGCATTTCATGGGGCCACATTAGATACAGCCTTCTCATTTAAGAAGATCTTCTTTTGGACCTTGTCCTTGGTGTTTATTTTCTGCTTGGCTACTTTTGTGAATTGTTGTTGGCCCATGAGACAAAGGCAAAGAGAAAGAGAAAGAGATAGATAGAGTGATAGAGAGAGAGAGAGAGAGAGAGAGAGAGAGAGAGAGAGAGAGAGAGAGAGAGAGAGAGAGAGAGAGAGAATGCGTATTTCTTAGTTAGAATCGTGTATGCCTGTAGTATGGTCAGGTAGTTTCATCCTTCCCACCCAGTCCTAAGAGATATACAAGTAACTATGGTAACCATAATTAAAAAAGAAGTTACACTTTTTATTATTATGAAAAGCAGTGTAAATAATGGAGCAAACATCAACGATACCTCAGGAAACATTCCCTCTGTTGATTATGTCACAGTCAACTGGAGTGTTAGAAGTGTGGCCAAAATTCAAGATGACTGATAAAGTGTGGCCCGATCAACATTCAGGAATTCAAAGGCTTGTAAAACTTTTGGTGGAAAATGTCTGTCGAAAGATAAAGGTATTGCGCCATGCAAGTAAGAAGAGCTCTGAAAAAAAAAAAAACTGTCAGTAGAATGATAAGTGGTGTTGCAGGGTCACATCAGTCATTGCATAGCCCACTAGCTGAGCTATACGTGAGTTATACTATCTTGCTGTTGTCCTTTACATAAGTAACTACACTACTAGTCTAAAACCAGTTTTGCAGTTTAACTTTCCAAGAGAAGGCAAATAGAAATCACTAAGCTAAATAAATATTACAGAGGAAGATATGTAATTGTAAGTAAATGTTTGAGCTGTGCTTGACATTTGAAACACAGGATGGCTGGGGTCTGCATTAGTGTCTGTGAGACAAATTCCCACTATCACCTGCTACCATATTAAAATATTTAGTTGTTGTTGTTGTTGTTGTTTTTGTCGTTGTTGTTATCTGTTTTGATTGGCAACACATCACTTTAAGACTGACAAAACCATGTCATAAACATGTCATGGATGATGCCATTTCCTGTCATTTACAATGTGACAGTCACACCCCAAAAATATGAGCGCCTTGTTGTCATTATCGATTCTTATGACAGCTTGCAGAATTTTAGACGCCATAAAGCTTACGTCACATGCTAACAAGCTGTCATAGCATCAGACACTTTGAGAGTTGAAATCATCATAAAAGTCCCTGATAATAGTAATATGACACTGATTTACTCAACACAGAGTGTTATGGTGATTTAAGAGACGATATATCATATACCATGACATGTCTAACAGAGTTCAAGTGAAATATTGAACAAAATAAGCCTGTATATATAGCCTGATATACTGTAATATAGCCTGATATACTGTAATAGTGGAGCCCCTAAGTTCTGAGGATGCATCTGAATAGTTCACGCCAATGCATGTCTATAACATCTTGTTTTTATTCATTGTGAGGTAGACATTCTACTCAGACAGAAAGTGAGAGGAGATTCTGCATGTTTTAAGAAATTGTTTATTATTTATTATTTGTCTCTTTATTTTCTCACATTAAAGAGACCATGGCAGTAATCTTGAAACACAGACACATTCAGTAAGGGAGAATGCACTCACTATCCACAATTGTTTGATACTGCAGGAATAGATAGTAATAAATTCCTCAAATTTATGAATAAAAAATGACAAAGTTGATGAAACTTCAATTGTGTGAGTGCATGATTTATTGACTATCTTCCATTCTCAGTTTTCTATGCTGATTGTAGAATCGACCTGCAATATACTCTCCACATACAAAATAGTAGTTGGTAAGTGTTTGAAAGAAATTTACTCTACATGGTGATATTTGCCACTGTGGAGCTTTAACTGTGAGGGTGTGGTTTTGCAGATGTCTTCTGAGTGTTCTTTAATTTGTTTGTTTGTAACAAGTTTATAACAATAATAAAACAATAAAATAATAAGTATATACAAGTCTGCAGAGGTGCTCTGAAGTATTTATGTAAGGCCTTGTGAATACTACATGCTATGGAAGCATAATACACATGAGATGTTATTACCGTTTTAGATGAATGTGTGCCTTTGCATGCATCATGATCTGAGACAGAGGCCTAAAAGTGTTAAACACAGTAGTTGACACTTGTTTTGTTTTCTGATTTATACTAGTCACAGGCCCTCCTGCTCCCTCTGCTCTACCTAAGAGTAGACAAGGTAAAGGAGGCAATTTGTCATGTCAGAACAAAGAGAGAGTCAGACGGCTTTATTGAAGCCTCATTGGCCCAGAGCTCAGCTTATAATATGAGGCAGATTGAGCATGAGGTAACCGTATTGAAACATACACAGACACACACACACACACACACACACACACACACACACACACACACACACACACACACACACACAAACACAAACACAAACACAAACACAAACACACACACACACACACACACAAACTCGCAACACTGCCATGCATTAGACATTTGTCTAACTCATTTGGATATCTGACACTAACTAAGATGAATTACCCCCCTACAGATTAACTCCAGTGTGTTCTCTTAATATGAAATATAATGATAGTTATGTGTTCTTGTGTTAAAACACAATGGTAGGTCTGAGGCTGTATTTTCAAACACTGCACACACAGTACACGGGCACAGATACAGATACAATTTGATCTCCACCTGGGAAGCCATTTGTGGGAATCTCTGTATTAATCGACTTCTACCCAACTCATACATTTTATATGCAAAATATATTACATCTGCCAGGGGGGGGAGTGGGGGGGGGGGGTCATATGATACTAGAGTATGAAAGAGCTCTGATGACGCTTTACATTACTGCGTAAGAGTTACGCTTTTTGATGTAGCGGTCAGTTAAGGATGCCATTACTATTTTGCTTATGTGTGCCTGAAATGTTGAGGATCGCGTAATCTAAACAGCAGCATAGTAAATTAAATCCGCGCTAAGGCATCCAGCAAGTGTTTAACCATATGACCTTTATCAAAAGTAATTTCCAACAGGAGACTTTATCACGGTCCTCACACAGCCCATGCATAATACACTATCGGCTAATGGGGTGCATGAGTTATTTCTCGGCAGCACTTCGCTTTGATGAACTCCATCTTGTGTGAACCCGATCAAATTGAAACATAAAAATGTGGCCCACATAGCACTAAGAGATAGGATGAACGAGAGGTTTGGGGGATGAGGAGGTGAGGTAACATGAAAGGCTCACTCTGGTGGGTCCCACGGTTCACATCTTGGTGATCTACTGTCATGCTTTGTCCACTGGAATAATTGGTTGTATATCTGGACTGCTGCAAAGGTTAATTCACATGGCATTAGGGATCTATTAAAATGCTATGATGTTTCTACACGTTTCATCTAATATTTTTGTTTTGGTAGAGCATGGCCTTTTTTTTAAAACAACTACAAAAAAACAATGTTGAAATGGTGCTATTTGCCAGATTTGTTTTGTTCCTGTATTTTTCAAAACACCACATTATTTCCATTATAGATTGCAGTATTGAAATTCTCATTTGTTTATTCCTTGTGCAATTAATTATTGCTCTTCTCACGCAGACAGGTCACAATGATGACCCAGAGTAATTTATTTCTTATAACCACTCTTCTGGTTTCACTACATTGGAGAAGGTGGGCCTGACTATGAATCATTTCCATAGAAATTGGACACAAGCAGGAAGATTAAGAAAGTGATGTTTTGAAGAAATAGTAATTTTTTAATAGTTAAAAATAACTTGGATTAACTTGGATTATATGCCATTGCAACCTCTGGATTACCCCATCAGCACATACTGTAGAGTCAGCCATACCCAGAGTGTTGAAGGATCCAACACTCAAAATCCAAGACCTGGACTTTCTGAGTCATCACAAAATCTACCTTGTACCCCCACCCCACCCCACCCCATTACGTTTCAGAACTTATTGCCTCACTCAGACTTTCCTGACACATTCTTCTGATAGCTCATGTCCATGTATCATCCCACTTCTGACACCATGCTTGCAAAGCCAGTGTACATTTCAGACTGTGCCCTGGAGCTTCTTGAGTTCAGGCTTCTGACTGCTCAGCTGAAAGTTTCCGAGCTTGATATCAAGCCTGGCTGTTACTGTGCTGTGATATAAATGGAATATCCTTTTTTTTTAAAATGATGCTGCATCTTGCATTTTCTCCCCTTCGCTGAACATAATTGGCATAGCATCCTGGTAACTGAATGGAAATTCAAGTGCATCACTGAGACCGACCATGAAAAGGCATACAGTAGTTGAACACCGTCAGTTTGTACACAGGAGGAAGAAAGTGTTGATGAGCATAAAGTGTTGGCAGGTCTGCCCAGCTGTTTACACACTTGGGGTCACTACCAGTGACTGAAAGGAAAGCTACCAATGAGGGTGCTACAACACAGGCCTCAGCCTGACGCTTGCAAGGAACTATTCTCTTGGCGTGATACAGCAATAAATTAATAAATCAGAATATTCCAAAATTCTCTGTCTGCCACTTTGTTGGCCGATTCCCCGCACAGACGCAGACTTGTTAACGGATAACATCATTATCAGGCGATTGGGTAGTCTAAGCAGCGTTTTAATGGCGAGCACCTCTTTATAGTTCCTGTTCCAAGGCTGCTGTGAGTCCCGTGTTTCTACCACAGCAATAAAACCATGGCCATTATGGTGTGCAGCGTGGAGACGTCTGGTACATTACAAAGGCTCAAATGAGACAGAAAGGGATAGAAAGTGTTTGATGAGATTTGAGAAAAAAGTATCTGAGAATACATGCAACATAATGCAATCCACAGTAACTTAAAGTAAAACACTGTCAAGTTACATTTTGGAGTTTTTCTATACATGTATGTACATGTTGGAGTATGCATGTAGCGGTGCTTATGTGGTGTAATGATGATGTGTTTATTATCTCAAAGTAATTTGAACTACGTTGCTACTCTCTGCAACTGGCTATGTAGCCCAATTATCTGCGGTGTCAGAGGGCTACAAAGCATTGAACATTTTGATTATGCCTCCTGTGATTTGAATTTAATTAAAAACCTGTCTTCAGTCTGAACCTCATCACGATGTCCTCCCTTTAATGCACATTTTTATTTTTCAGTGATGTGATTTTTAATTGCCAATTGATTATACTCACCCCACCTCCTCCCCATTTCAGGAGGATATTGTAAGATGATCACACTTTCATATTGTGTCCAATTCAAGTAAGGAAACTATTTTTCCCCCATTTCATGTGGTCATGAGTTGTAGATGTAAATACATGTAATCCAAGAGTGAAAGATCAAAAATCACCGCACACTGATCACTGTAACTTAATATTTATTCTGTACCATGAGCGAACCTGATGAAGCGCTAGGCGAAACGCGTTGTTCGTTCTACAATAAATATTAAGTTACAGTGATCAGTGTGCGGTGATTTTTGATCTTTCACCCTTGGGTTATACTTACCTGCCTCACCTGCACCTGTTCAACTGAAGGTTTGTGCACAGGGACACCTGTGGACTTTGTAAATACATGTAAATTAACTCCTGAACTACTGTGAATCATTAAAAGGCAAACCTTTCTAAGTGTTTAACATCTACGAATCCTGGGCAGCAAAGGTGACCCTGTCTACAGCATAGTGTCTTTAATGTCATTCCATCAACAGCTCTGCTGATGTTCATGTTACTTTGACATTACATTACATTACATAACATTTGGCTGACGCTTTTTTAACCAAAGCGACTAACAACATGGTAAACAGTAAGTTTTAGAACAATTCTCACAATTTTAGGACAGTTTAAAAAAAAACATTAGAGTACAGTAAGAATAAGTGCGTCGGTGAGTGCTGTTTTTAACAGTTACTTGTCAGTTTAAAACGGCTGGTGAGTGCTAGGATCAGTAAGACTTGTTGTAAGTGTTGCTATGAGAGTAGATGTTCTCTAAAGAGCTGGGTCTTCAGGAGTTTTTTGAAAGTGGAAAAGGATGTCCCTGCCCTTGTAGGAACTGGCAGTGTGTTCCACCAGTGAGGAACAACAGATGAGAAAAGTTTGGATTGGCTTGAGCGTACCGGTGGTAGAGCTAGACGTCGTTCGTCAGAGGAGCACAGCGGTCTGGAGGTAGTGTAAGTCTGTATGAGGGCATTCAAGTAGGTGGGAGCAGAACCGGAGACTACTTTGTAGGCAAGCGTTAGAGACTTGAATTTGATGCGGGCCGCCATAGGTAGCCAGTGTAGCTGGATGAGCAGCGGGGTAACATGTGCCCTTTTAGGTTGATTGTAGACCAGGCGCGCCGCCGCGTTCTGGATCATCTGAAGTGGTTTCACTGCGCAGGCTGGGAGACCTGTCAGGAGGGCATTGCAGTAGTCGAGTCGTGAGATGACTATTGCCTGAACCAGAAGTTGGGTAGCATCTTGAGTCAAGTAAGTCCTGATTTTCTGTATGTTGTAGAGTGCGAAACGGCATGACCGGGCGACTGAGGCAACATGATCTGAGAAGTTTAGTTGGTTGTCGAGAACAACTCCTAGATTTCTTGCAGTCCTGGTTGGTGAAACAGACAGGGAGTCAAATTTGATGTTGATGTCGTGGTGTATGGTAGGTTTAGCTGGGATGACCAGCAGTTCAGTCTTTGAGAGGTTCAGCTGGAGGTGGTGTGCCTTCATCCATTTAGCTATGTCTGAAAGGCAATCCGAGATCCGTGCTGAAACCAGGGGGTCGTCAGGTGGAAAGGACAGATAGAGCTGTGTGTCGTCTGCATAGCAGTGGTATGAGAAGCCGTGCGAACGGATAATCTGTCCCAAGGAGGTGGTGTAGATAGCAAAGAGGAGGGGGCCCAGCACTGAGCCCTGGGGGACCCCTGTGGTGAGATGGTGAGGTGCAGATAGCTGACCAAGCCATGATACGTTAAACGAGCGTCCTGTGAGGTAGGATTCAAACCAGGAGAGAGCAGAACCGGAGATTCCCATGTCAGCGAGTATAGAGAGAAGGATACGGTGATTAACCGTGTCAAAGGCAGCCGATAAGTCAAGCAGGATGGGTACTGATGACCGAGCGGTCGCCCTGGCTTCTTTTAAGGCTTCTGTTACAGACAGCAGAGCCGTTTCGGTAGAGTGGCCGCTTTTGAACCCAGACTGATTTGGATCCAGAAGGTTGTTCTGTGAAAGGAAGTCAGAGACCTGTTTGGAGACTGCTCGTTCAATGCCTTTGGATAGGAAAGGCAGTAGTGAGACAGGGCGGTAGTTCTCGACTTGAGCAGGGTTGAGAGAAGCTTTCTTAAGTAACGGTGTTACCCGGGCCATTTTGAACGCTATTGGAAATGTGCCGGAGGTTACATGTGCCGGAGGACATGTAACCTTTTTGAACACAAAGGTTTATGGACGGCCATCACACTCAGTGCCACTGACCATATTCACCCTGACAGCACTTTACCTCTTACTTACTTTGCAGTGGAGACACAGTGCATGGGCACTTCAAACTGACCAAGCACGTACACTACACTGGGCTGGAAGGGCATGGCTCCTTAACCATGCACTCTCCACCCAAACCAAAAATGCAGTGGAACCTTTTAAAAATGTAAAGCCATGACTACCATCAACTTATGAATGCAAATTTCATAGGTTGTTTAGAAGTTCCACCAGAGGATTGACATTTAATCATCAGAAGTGCAGTATCAATATGCTCAGGAATTCATCAGCTGGATTTTTAATCCAGAGATTTGGTGCATTAGTACCCCTTGCACTGTTCCCAACACACCCAGCCCACCCAAGATAGGCAGGGAAAAATTCACTAGTCTACAATATATCCCTGCAAAGATGCAATTTCCATAATCTCCTTCGGGGGATCATTATCATGTTTTATTTATTGTTGCATCATCCTTAAGTATTTAATAAAATCATGGTGGTTCCACCAAACATACTTATTAGAAACAGATATAGCATTTCTCTTACTACTATTTACAAATATCAATCCAAATACTGCATTAGGGAAAATATTACATTGGTTACATATTGATTTATTTCCAAACTATTATGGCCGAGCATGCATGGCAGTCGGCACGACAATCCTTGAGTTCCGCCACTTTCAAAGACCCACAATTTACAAGGGAATGACATGTTTACAGGTGAATAGCATGTTATGTGGAGAGCTGCATTTGATACAAACATGTACTTGATCAATAATGTCATGCCCAAATTCATTTATAGTGATGTTGTCTTGTTGTTTTTGTACTGGTCTCAGTGCATGCATTTCACTGCCATGTATTTCATGCCACACTCACGAGGTGTCATGTGAAGCTTTTCAGAACATGTTCAGTTCAGTTCAAAGTATATTGTAATAGGTAAAAGGTAGTGTACATATGGACATGATGCTCACCACTTACACAAAGCACTAACCTCATCCCTACCATATTCAGGCAGGTAGCCTGTAAGAAAAGAAAAAAGTCTAATATTATTGTAACTTTTTATAGTTTGTTCATAGACTAGGTATCATGAAAGGTGCTGGGTGTCATGTTATTATGGTTATGATTGACCAAGATCAATAAGGAATGGAAATGACAAGGCAAAGCAAAACAAAAGGACCAGACTATTGCAAAACAAAAGGATCAGACTATTGCAAAACAAAAGGACCAGACTATTGCAAAACAAAAGGATCAGACTATTGCAAAACAAAAGGACCAGACTATTGCTCTGAAAGACACATTTGGACTAATCACCACTGTCACTCATCTCTTCCTACAAACAGTCCATGGGCTTGTCAACGTATGAAATTTGTTTAAGGAGTGTGTCAACAGAAACAGGTTACCTCCTTTACTGTCCCCATGGTAACCGGAGCCCGAGTGCCCTTGATCCGGTGCAGAGGCAGCTAAAAAGCGCTATTGAACCCGGCAGCCCACAGCATGGCCTCGCTGCCAGTGCCGCATTGTGTGAAATCCCTCTCCGAGAGGGTTGAACTCCAGCGGAGAACAAGTGGAACCTCCCACGTGATCCAGTCACAGCAGAAATCACATCAAGCCCGCCCGAAACACCCCAAGTCACTCGCGAAAGAGATATGGCGACTCCTGTCGAAACCCACACTAACCATTTGAGATTCTGATGATGCCAGTACTTTATATTTAAAGGAGGACTCATTTCAAATTAGAGATTGAATTTTTAGGTGGGCTTAATCAGTGTCTATACTTGAAGGTCTACATTTGCATCATATTACAATGTAACTTGACACAAGTCTGACACCAGCTTATGCAACAGGTTCACTGTGCTATGTGGCAAGAGGGGTGCACTGAGAGATGACATTAGTGAGTTACCGAGGTATGTTGTTGAGCCTTAAGACAGGGCTTAAACTCTAACCTGGGTAGATCACTGTTATCTTAATTCTGCATGATCCAGAGAAGCCCTGGATAGTTTGGACTTCTTCCCAGTACATCCCTCAGGTTGGCTCTCTCAGGAATATGCGATAGGACAGTGTTCATGAGACAAAAAGGAGTATGTTGAGCCTATTGGCAGGGCGTTTTTCTTCTAAGAAAAGAAGAAGTGGTATATTGAGTGTAACTTTTTAAGCTGCTAGATTGTGAAGGTAGCTTAACTGGCAAAAAATAAAATCTGATGTAGAACTGGCTTCACAGTGCACTCCTCAGGTATGCTCTTTCTAACATGATGTAGGATTGTTTTTAGGAGAGAAGAGCTGGAAAGAAAATGTAACGGGACACATAAGGGAGTACTTATAAATAGTACTTATACTGTACTTTCATTTAACATGCACAGAGTGCAACCCAAAGTGCTCCACATACAAGACACATAACAAAAAGACAAAAGATGCCGGAAGGAGCAGCGTAGTCGGCAGGGTACCTGTGACATCAAGACATGAAAAATACATTTAAAAAATAACAAACACAAAAGATGCCAGACGGAGCAGCGTAGTTGCCAGAGTACCTGTGACACCAAGACATAGAAGACAGACAACAAACAAATTAACAAATAAAAAGTAAAAAAGAAAATAAATAAATAAAAACAATCATGTTAAATTAGTCCAATTTTCAAACCGACTAAACATGTTCAAGGGCAATGATGACCTGTGTGAAAACTTCACACAGCTGTGTCTTTACAACCGATGCAATGCCAACAAAGTTCTTTATAACTGACAAACCCAGAGAATTCACTGACAGTCTGGAGAGCACTAGAAGAACAAGACAGTCCGAAGTCGTGATGGGTGACCCTGCCTATTAGCAGCGACAGTCTGTTGTTTCATGGTTATTGACGCTGTCATCAGAGTTCCATAGCACTCAATCCAGACTCCAGGCACCTAACGGTAGATGCTAGCATGGCAGCTCGCATGTCAGACGCAGCTCGGTGGTCGTGGCAGCTGCAGAGCTCTCGCAGATTAGGCCCTTGTCCAGACATTGGATGTTCAGCATCATTCACGGATGGATGAGGGACTTTAGAGACACAAGGCAGGCTAGCCAAGTCAAGCTCATCAGCCCAATGGAGGCTACGTTAACGTTAACTTGACGTTGTTGACGGTGTCAGCCGAGTTTGTTAATCAGGAAAAAAAGGACTAAGAATAACACAAAAACTATCGAAAACAACGTAAATAAAGAGTGATTACATTTAACTAGACGAATAAATAAAAAAAATAACAGAACATTACATAAAAAAACATGATGCCAGATAGATCTGACTGTTGTGTCTCGCCTGCGTCTCCGTAACCTAGCAACAACCATATATATATATATATATTTATTACATATATTACATATATACACACACACACATATATATATATATATACACATATATATATATATATATATATATATATATATATATATATATATATATATATATATATATATATATATATATATATATATATACATACATACACACACACACACACACATATATATATACATACACACACACACACACACAATATTACAATACTATACAAGCATATACACACCATGCCATCGGAATGATAGACACTCAGCATACATCATAAAAGCAAAAAACAAACACAAATAATGTAGGTTTTGTCATTTGTGAGGGTTTGAAATATTCAGATAAAGTCTGGATGTACTGGCAGCATATTCCAGATGGCTCCTATCATGTGAATAGATCCCTTTTTTGTACATCGCTCCTATTGTTCTTCATGCTTATGTTTTCTCTGTCACCTGTGTACCATCACAAAACACACCCACACCAACACGCATGCACGCACACACACACACACACACACGCATGCACACAGATACACACACATGCATAGTCTCAGTACATTCATTTCATTGTCTAGATTCTCTATTTCATCAGTTCAGCTCTCTGTAGACCTTGGCAATGTGTTTTTTTTATTATTATAATGAAGTGCGCAGAAAATACCAAGACACGATCAGAACAACCCAGAATGTATTATTTCTGAAATAGTAATGGAGAGAGTGGAGAGGGTTTGAACAAAGAAATTCAGCCATAGGCAACACACAGAAGGCAAATGCTCTTTGGCCAGCTGTATTCATGTTGTTTATGTGCTGAATGAATATAATGTGTTAGAGGACTCTTTAGGACAGTCAAGGGCACCCTTGTATTCACTGATCAATCACTGATCACTGTAATTAGCTATTAGCCAATGACTATATAACAACCGTATCCTCCACACTCATGTGTCTTTTTCCTGTTGTGGTTTCACATTAAAATTGCCTTTGGACTGTGTTTGCTTAAAGGGTGTCTGTCTGAATGCATTGATGAGTAGAGACATTGTGGAGTGTGGAGGGATGGCTGATTTCCTTTGTAACAGGTAAACAACGGAAGAGAGACAAACAGCAATGAATCCCCCACAGCCACCAACTCCCTGCGCGCCTCAGTTCTATGTGATATGAAGTAGACAGCTGGCCCCTGAGATGCTATAGGCTTAGCAAAAGCACATTTCTGTTTATTCAGTGTCAAGATTTGATACATTTAAATAAGAAGCACTGATGGTTTACGCGCCAGCTGCAGCACATCGGAAATGCAACTGTGAAACGACTTGAGCAGAATGGAGCAGATCACACAATGAGCTCTGTGCCACACATCGGTCGAGCATCTCTCAACGGGACGAGAAGGGAAAGCAAGATAAATTACCGATATCCGCAGAAGGGGAAAGAGTGTCACATTTGTCATACACAGAGAGAGAGAGAAAAAGAGTGCAGTAATCATCATGTGCAGCACATAGAGCGTTTGCATATGGTAAAGATGGCATGTGTCTTAATGAATGTGTGTCGCTTAGAACTTGTACCAGGGCCACAACACTTCACATACATCAATTATGCATTCAAAAGGCTTATGTATTAGCACAGACTTTGAAGAAGAGAAAACATGCAAGTCTATACCTAATTATGCTGGGAAGATCCAGAGTCGGATAGGGAGGCCATGAATCTGTTTTGAATAACAACAGTTTTGAATTTATAAACTGTCTCATAATTGAAATATTTTCAATTGTTTAACTAGGCCTGCATCACATCTAGGAAACAAACACGCGTGCACAACTGTTACATATTTATCTTTCCACAAATTGCTTTGTCTTTGAAATGTTTGCAGTACTGATATGGCTTGATCTGGTGTATCTTCCCTTTTTATCATCTATCTCCAGCATTATGCAGATCTGTGTCTGTCGAAAGCAATCGTATTTCCCCGACAGAAGCGTGACCCGTCAGACCTGGTCTTTTTCAGCTTGGCTAATCTGACAGTACCTTCAGAGAGGATCCAATTAGAGCATTCCTTCAAAGAACACATGTGGCTGCTGGACCACAGAGAGGGAAAGAGGCGGTGAGCGAGTGAGGTTGTGGCCAGCTCCGCTTTTTTAAATCTAGGCCCATAATCAGTTCCTCGTCCCATTAGCGTGCTGTCACACGAGCCGCTTGGTTCTTTGAAAGAACTGGATGCACAGGAGTGTGGCTACATCAGGAACTTCTATTGCTGTCCAAACTGGTCAGACTTTTCCCCTTTGCAGTTGCATTTCCCCTGGAATGGTGGAGACAAGGAGCTAGGAGACGTTATCAATCGACATGAAAATGAAGGAAAACCGTTCTAATCTTACCAGTATGAATTGTTATGATTACATGTACAAAACCTCACTAATCTTACCAGTTATGATTATGATTACATGTACAAAACCGCACTAATCTTACCAGTTATGATTATGATTACATGTACAAAACCGTACTAATCTTACCAGTTATGTACATGTACATAAATACATGTACAATGCATACATAAATAAATGAGGAAAGTATGTCTGGTATTTGGATTAATATTTGAGTTAATAGTGCATATCACACAAGTCATTAGTTATGTAAAGTGTAAACAAAACCATAAACAGTTCTGACATTTGAACACTCAATGTGGCATAGGAGTGAGGGTGCCCATTCAGGCAGCACAGAGACTGGCACAGAGGGTACAAACTGGCACCAAGGTCCATTCCTTATTTTCATGGAATAGATGTGGCACAATTTAATTCTTCTTGTGCCACAGGCAAGGCGCAGCACATGAGGGTGGCAGTGCGCAGCAAAGTGTGAGGACACTGTCACAACAAAACACAAGACCCATGCACACAAAACCAAATTTGAAATGAAGTCACTGATAATACAGTACGGCCTCTAAGAATCACAAACAGAGATTAAATAACCTGTATTAATTCAATTGTTTTTTTGTTTTTTTTATCACAACAACTTTTTGTCCATTTTTCATTAAAAAACATTTTATTAATCAATCAACTCAGTGATAGTTGTTGGATTTAGACATTCAGACTTGATCCTGGATTTAACTAGATGTACCGCAGAGCGGTACACAATATGACCGCCGCCAAGTCCAGCACATGTTTTCCACAAAAATAAGTCACGCTGAAAGGCATATGATTCTAACTGTCTCACTGAATTGCATTATGCACACTCAATTCTCAGTGGTATCTGCTAGACAACAAGTACCAAAACATGATTAGTTCATAGATTTCACATGTTTATTTCACATTTTATACAACCCCACGCATGCACATGCGATGGTTCAAAAAAAAGTGATGGTTCCATGCTATCCATATGGGGTTACATGCCCACCAAGTTTCGTGTACCCCGGTCTTTCAGTGTCCCGGGAATCCTTGTTGGTGTACGGTCACTACATGTACACATAAATTATTTTATTGTAAGGCCCCCCATGAACGAAAGTCCACGAAACTTGGCATGCATTCGGAGGGTGTCATAATGATTGTACACTTTCAATTTTGTGCAGTTTTGATCATGTCAGCCAGAGATATTGTGATGAAAACACCTAATGTTTTGCTTTTTAATTTTTAACTAGGTGGCGCTATACATGAAATAAGTGGTAATGGGATAAGTTGACATGCCCCCTTAAGACCAACATACAAAAAAAAAAAAGGTAGACCTCCTAGGCCCTACAGTTCTCGAGATATTCACAGAAAACTGTCTCCAGCCACCTACAGGCCAGTTGGTGTATAGTAACATAAATTAATTTATTGTGTGGCCCCCCATGAACGGAATTCCACGAAACTTGGCGTGCATACAGAGGGTGTCATAATGATCCTACACTTCCAATTTCGTGCAGTTTTGACTATGTTAGGTCACAGATACCTGCGATTACAACACCTCATTTTTACTTTTTTGTGTTTAACTAGGTGGCGCTATACATGAAATGAGTGGTTATGAAATGGGTTGACATGGCCCTTTGAGATCAACATACAAAAAAAAATGGTCCTCCTAAACCCTACGATTCTCGAGATATTCACAGAAAACTGTGTCTGCCCTACCCTCCTTTCGGGGGGTCTACAGATCAAAACGAAAACAGGAGGTTCCATGCTATCCATGTGGGGTTACATGCCCACCAAGTTTTGTGTACCCCGGTCTTACAGTGTCCCAGGAATCCTTGACGGAAATTTGGACATGCGAAAAAGAAAAAAGAAAAAAAAAAAAAATCTGACTAAACCTATATGACCGCCGCTTCGATGCGCGGCGGTCATAATAATAATAACTATAGCAAAGCCTATCCCACAACACCACGTCCTATTGTCTCAGCCTATCCCACAACACCCCGTCCTATTGACATCAGCTTTATCAGTTGACACTGTCATGATTGAGGTCAAGCATAACAAAATCAACTGTTACAACATGAAACCTCAAAAGACTCCCATTATACCTTTCTACATTGAAGTTAACAGCATTACACTGCACAGGTAAGTATTAATTATGTGCAATTTTGCCATCCTGTTATTACAGAAGACACTAATTTTGCTTTCGTGTCTTCGTTTTAAAGATCTCAACATATAATTGGGCACTATTTTGCATTCGCCCATTTTGTGCTAAATAAGATCATTAATTGTCTCTGGTAGGACTAAAATTAGCACCTGCCTCTAGCTTTCTCACTAAAACCCTGAAAGTACTTTTTTTTTTTTGAAGAGGGGAGGATCCTCCTTCTGATCCACCCATATAGTTACAATTGTAACAGCAGACAGCTTTTAAGGGGGAATGATTGAATTAACTCCCTGCTGGCTATAGCAGGAAAATCCTCATTGTTTTTTTTTTTTTTTTCCCCAACCCTCCCTGCATGGAGATGCTGCCAGCGGTATCTAACTCAGAGTGGTGATAATGAGAAGGTAATCTGGAGGTGCGCTAGCATAAAAATAATAACCCGCTCCAGCCTCCCAGGAGATGGCCGCGCTTCCTGCGGATGCCTGTAGTGACAGCTGCTCCCGGAGTTCCCAGCGCCGTCTGCCTCGGCAGCCTCTCTCCGGCATCTTTCACACTCGCCTTCCCCTTGAACTGGAGCGTGCATTTTCAAGTGGGCCCTGCCATCCCTGCAATCAATAATTGTAATAAGCGTGACAGGTACTTTTCTGCTAATTACATTGGAAATGACTGGTCACTCATGCATATTCCTTTTCCCCCCTTTAATTGGCAGCCTGCACACACACAGAGCATGTGTTGACAGTTGAGGATGGGCAGTGTTTTGTTCATGGATGGCTGGACGCATAGCTGGTTTAGATGGGGCCAGTCAAATTTTGTTATTACACTTGAGATAAGACTGTCAAACCTATGATTCCACCTTGACAGATTTATTTTTTTTCTTTTAAGAACTAAGGTGCTGACATGCCAGTATAGTCATCATTGGATCATTCTCTTTTTGCCTGTAGCTACTTTTGATGTGACTCTCTCTGTGTGTGTGTGTGTGTGTGTGTGTGTGGAGGGGGTGAAAGCCTCTTATGCTTTAAACCGCTTAGGTATGGAGTCAGAATTTGTCACAGGGCCTTGCTCCAACAGTTGACTGAACACCACTGGACATCAGATATGGGCCCCATTCCCTGTGTTCTGTGGCCTAGCCACCAATATCATACCAACAGTTGGCTGGAAGACAAGATTGTTGTCTCCAAGTTACAGTAACCAAGTGAAAATAATCTTATCTGAAAAGAACTGATCTGAACTGAAGTTTAAGTTGATCAAGTTGATTACAGCAATGGAAATTAATATAGCCTGTGTAGTAGTATGCTATGGTAATATTCCTATAATAATGGTATTAACTAGGTGTTTTTTGTGTGGATAATATCCACACTGCAGGTGTACACCACACATTCATTGATTTCTCAAGTATGACCTTGATAGACACGATAGACAGGCAGACAGACAGACAGACAGACAGATAGATAGATAGATAGATAGAACCTGACAAAAGACTGGGCCTGGTTTTTGAAACCTTCTTAACACTACCTAGATTTTTGACATAAATACATTTATAGCTACATTCTCCAAGTAAGGTTAGTCTGGACCTTAACACCATAGCCATACCTAAAACAGTGGCAAATGTTTTAGAACCTAAAAATGTCATGTTAGTGGCAAGACATGTGCACTTAACTGCCAAGTAAGACCAACACATCTTCCATTACATTTTGTGCTTCATTTAATAAAAAGGAAAAAAATACAAATTCTGATAAGAATTCTGTAATTCAACAGTAAATGGTTTGGCTTGACAAATGGTGTGGATCTTATCCTTATGTGCACCAATTTTAAGGGTCTTGCCAGCTTTCCAAATTGCCAGAAAAAGTGATTCAATGGCCACTTGATTTCAAATGAAGTATGGTCTGATCTAAAACATCAATTTTGTGGGGTACACTGACTCAAGGCCACAGAGAGCTAGTGAACCATTTCTGTGTGGCATGATCCACTAAAGGTAAACTTCTAAAGTAGCAGAAGGAGAGAATCAAAACTGATAAACGCTAGGAAGATCAAAGATTATTGTCTGACTGAGGAGATTGATAGCAATACAACTATGCAGCTTCCACATTAACTTCAAGTTTCTAACTTAAAGTTATTGTAAGGCCAAAAGACCTAAATCAGTGGGAAGGTCTCATGGTCTCGCCTTTGTGATCAACAGCACCCCCGTTTATACATACAGTGAACTAGAAAGTCTCTGGTTTCAGCTGCCATTTGGTCTCGGTTCTCGTCACCCAGCTGAGGGCCTAACTTAGTCCCGGGCCTCTCCTGGACCACAGGGAAATACATGAACTCTAACTATATTTGTCAAAAGAGAAATTATAATCTGCTCGTGTTTGATATAATTTTTAAAAGTCTCCATGCGAGAAATACAGTATTGCCAGTTGTAGAACAGTAAAGTTAATGCATGATGTTTCTGTAACCTGGGATATTTTATGCATTCTCTAATGAGATGTGCCCACACCCCCTACTCTCAGATTGTTGTTTTTAGATTTTAGGGAAGATTCTTCTCACCTCTGGACTCTCTTTTCTTTGGCTCTCCACTATTCGGCCTCTTGATTTCTTCTGGTCTTCTCGAGGAGGCCTTGCGCTCTCTGACCTCTCTCTCTCCTTACTTTTGGGTTTGGTCTTTCTTTTACTGTATGATGACTTATCTGGTGTATTTAACATTCTAACTTGTGATTTTTAAGTTTAAGTTTGTTGTTTGCTTAAGCTTACAGTACTTCGTGCTTTTGTTACAGTATATATCTGTGTTTTACCTTATTCAGTGTTAATTGATATTGGTCACACATCTACCTTTTGGCATGGTTTACAGGTAATAAACTGTTAATTTACCCACCATTCATATATTTCTTCTTGTATGCCATGCCATTGCTCTTCTATAGTGGATAAACTAATTATTCAAGGTCAAGTTCTTAATTTTATGGAGTCAGAGCAATCATAGTTTCTCATAATATTACCACTGCTTCACCAATCTGTACCATATTGAATACATCTTTAAACCTGTGATGGCCATCGCAATTCTCATCCTGAGAGCGCATTGTGCCATCCTTTACATTATCGGTTTGAAATACAGATCTTCAGTCTTCAGATTCATGACAAAAACAAAAAAAAAAAATCCCTGTACGTCGTTGATCTGAGCATGTTTAAGTGCATCAAATTTCATTGATGTGCATTAGCGAGTAAGAATGCAACGCCTTCTCTTAAAAAGTACATTAATATTGAATGTTGACATCACACAATTTTGCACTGGATCTGTGCTATGGAGAAGAGCATAATTCTATTTTGAGGATCACACGACTGACTCCATGGGAAATATAGCACTGGACTGTCAATTTGATGCATAGTTTCCCTCTGTTTGATACAATACTTTATGTTAATTAAATTCAGATGCCACAAATGGCCACATACATCAAGATGACAGAATTGATGTGAGGGGACTTGTCTTTTGAAGTAGTCTGTTGTGAATCCCTTGAGGACTGAAATATCATCTTGTGGTTACTATTCAGTTTCAGTGAAGAGGCCTCCGCTCCTTGGGAGAGTATCTTGAGGATGTAAAAATGTTACAGTACACTGCATTAGAGTTCAATCGAAAAGGCACAATAAGTCCAATGAATACAGTGAAGCACAAGTGGCAAAAGTGAATAAACA
This sequence comes from Alosa sapidissima, assembly GCF_018492685.1. NCBI lineage: Eukaryota > Metazoa > Chordata > Actinopteri > Clupeiformes > Clupeidae > Alosa > Alosa sapidissima. The sequence continues at coordinate 6,438,004 of NC_055979.1, read as the reverse complement.
AGGGCAAATGGTTGTGTTTCTTTTTACAGAGAAATGGTTAAAGGCATCCTATACAAGTTTTTTCTTTCTTAGTCTTACCTTGATATAACAGCTTCATTTTGAAGGTTAACTAACTTGTAACAGGGAGAATGGTGTGCCTTCCCAATCATGAGCTACCTGACCATGGAGAAGCAGCCTTGCAACTTCACTCCCCTGACCTGGAGGATCACAAATTGCTTTACGGCAATTGTGCACTATAGCTTACTGCTTGTAGGAAATGTGCAATACTTCTCAGTCAACATTACTCTTCAGAGATCATCTTTGCTGTTATGTAAACAAATCCACATGGACCATGTCCAGGGGAAAGGTCGCAAGCCATAAGTGGTATTTATGACAGTTGTGTTGAATACAAACACTCCGCAACTGTAGGGGAGCCAAGTATATAGCAAAAAATAAAGCGTCAAATGACTTCAAGAACAGACAGTAAAACTGAAAGCTGTAAACATATACTGTACTGTGGTATTTTTTTCTTTCAAGACTGAAGAATTAAAGAGGTTAGTGGTAAGTTTATTGTACATGTTAAAGAATTTGCCAGTGCATGACAGGCTATGTGCTGACATAGATCTCAAATCAATAAGGACACTCACTCACATTTATCATTGGCCAATGTTCTGGACATTTTTTTGTGACTATATGACAGCATGCCTTTTAGTCCTGCCCAGTTTCAGCCAACAGCAAACAGCTACCGGTATTAATGGCCATAGTATCTCTGAGTCCCAGGACACATTTTAAATGATAATTGCCTCTTTGTGTGTTTGTAGATGGTAGCCAAAAAAATGACAAATGTGACCATTAACCGTATGCTTCCTGCTTAGTTGTCCTGGCTTTGTTTGTCTGTAAATAAACGGCACTGGTGCGGAATAAAAGAGCTCAGCTTTTTTCTGAGGGTTCTGTCTTTTGCACAAACCCAGTACATGACTAAAAAAGAGACACTTTGATATGTTTTCTCCTTGCTCTACAGTGTGCATCTAAAGAAGTCTTCATGTTCATACCTTCTTTAGTTCTTCAGCAAGCTTTGTTCGTCAGGGATAGAAAATTGTGTGGAATCGTTCTCTTCTCTACCCCCCCCTTGACTCTGTCTTTTTTGTCTGCCAGTAATGATGGCAAGCCCTTTGAGGTGTACTTCGAACTAACCAATTACAGGTCTCAGGTTTGGTTGGCATGTAAGAGAAAAGAGCAGTGTCTAATTTTACCATGCAATTTGAATCCTTGAATATATTTATTTTCTCCTCTTTTATTAAATTGCTTATGTTATGTTGTTTGAGCAATCAGTTTAGGTAAATTATTTGATATTTTTGGGTTATTAACAACTGTTAGGTCATTGTGTGTTTATTATACATATGATTTAAAAACATCCCTTCACCCTTGGTAATTTCTTTAATCCTACCACAAAACTAAAACAAGTCAAGTGTATCCTCATTTTAAGATAAAAATCCACACAAAACCTTAATCAAAAAAGAACTTGCACAAGTAATTCCTCAAATCTTCTGTAAGCAGTGTAGTAGCCAAGCATTAAAAGGCATGGCCGCTTCCTTAAGGAAATAAGCCAGGATGAAATCTTTTAGCGTTTAGTTACCAGCACGACAAGTTAGAAAGTGGGGCTTGTAAGTTGCTACTTTAAATGGCAAATGTGGTGGAAAAAATATTAAAAAAGGATAAAGTGAGAACTAGAGAATATGAGAGAGAGAGAGAGAGAGAACTAGAGAATATGAGAGAGAGAGAGAGAGAGAGAGAGAGAGAGAGAGAGAGAGAGAGAGAGAGAGAGAGAGAGAGAGAGAGAGAGAGAAGAGGAACGAGGGGGTGATGAGAGACAGAAACAGTGGAAAAGCACCCGGAGAGAGATGATTCTGCCTGACACTTAAAAACCCTTTTTGTCTCACTACCAACCTGTGGTGCAGCCGCTTCCACACTTTCCCATCCGAGTGAGCGTCTGTCCTGCTGAGCTGAAAGACAAGGCAGGCTGTGCGCAGGGGGGGTGGAGGAACCGGGGGGGGGGGGGGGGGGGGGGGAGTGCTGTGGCGGGGGATCTAGATTCAGCACACCCCTCTCTGGGGTGGGAGGTGCTCGTGCGGAGCCTTATTATGTGCAAGACGAGCCCTGTTATAACGTGCAGAGGGAAATATTGATCAGGCCTGAATGTGGCAGGCTGCAGACACAGGAAATGGGCCACACTTGGCATTAAAGAATAGACACAACACAACAAAACAAAACAAACAAAAAATACAGACAAAACAAAATGTGGAGTAGTTGTTTTCTGAACTCAAACTTGCCTTGGCATGCTTACTGAGAACATGATTGTTGTCGAGTACAAAAATGACATTTCAGAGAGGGAAATAGCACACAAATAAGAGTGTCTTTGTGTCGAGAAAAAGCCACTTCTATTTTTCGATGCATTACAAGCATAAGGTACAACATCAATACAGTCATAAAGGAAAGTTAGATGTTTGTATGTGTCATTTCTCTTTGATGTATCTTCAAAGAAAGCAAGTTTTCCTGATGATCAGTAGCCTATATCAGAAAAAAAAATGACAGATTCAAACTCCAAGAGATTAACACTTTGTGAAAATATGATCTTCTCATTTTTGACTTCAGACATAATAAGACAAAAGGTATTCAGGGTCATATATTTTTATTCAAGGAGGAAAGATGACATCACAGGTTGTTCCTATTACGGTGATGTCTTAAGTACCTCAGATAGGATGAAAAAGGAATGGCTCATATTCATGTTAGTTTCCAGGGATGTTCTACTTTTCGCAGGACTCAAGAAACAAAGCTTTTTTTTCAGACTTGCCATGAAATATCAACAGGATCTTCAAAGATCACGGAGTTTGGTGACATTTTCTTTGGGGAGGTGAACATTTTCATTTAGGGTGATCTTACACTTCAAGAAAACAAGCACTCACCCGCTGCGGCTGAACGGGGGAGCTGTATCAAAGGTTTGGAGCCTTCCATTATCAGATGTGAATAAGCCGACACAATGAGAATATGACTCATTAGAGATCAGTGTGCCTGACAAAAGGACACACTGAATCTGACTCCCGATTCAAGTCTGCAAAATGTGATGGAGATGAGGGAGGGATTGTCGACGGAGGGTGCATATTTCATTATCTCTCTCTCTCTTTCTTTCACTCATCTCATGCCTCCCCCCCCCACCACCACCACCACCACCACCACCAATCTTGACTTGGCATTTTAAGGCCTTTGAGATTGGAGTACCACCATCAAGACTGCGGTGCAGTGTGGTGCGGTGTGGTGTTGGTGTGAATGATAAACTCCACACAGTGTTGGGAGCGGAGGAGGGAAACGTGAGGACTCTCCTCCATGATCCTCGGCTCTCTGACTGCCTCTCGCGCCTCAGCTCTGCCCAAGCCAGGCCCAGCTGCTTCAGCGAGGCGATTGTTACGCAATGGCAATTATTGTGTCTATTTTGGGAGCCGTGACACATGTTCTAGAGATCTGGGGAAGTATAATGAGCGGGTGTGCGTGGCATGCCCGTGACACTGAGTCTTCCTGCTCGGTGCACTAATAATGTTTTATTCAATGGCTTATAGCTGAGGTAGAAATAGATGATTTTAAAACGTGTTACAAAGATACAAGTATTACGCTAATTAAAATGTAGCCACTGTTCTTCACCACGAGTCAGATCCTCGACCTGTCAAAGAACGTACTGTATCGAGAAAAAAACTGAACTGAAAAATGTCCACAACCTGCGTTAATACATTGGTAATTGAAATTGAGTGTGGCGTTATTCATGAGCTCGGTCTGTCACTTTCTGTAGTTCCATTTTAATTATTGTAGTTGAAAAGTGGGATTTTGAAGAACACCAGTTGGTTAGGGTGCAAGGTTTCTGCCACAGTGGCTTAGAAATGGGTAGGTGTCTGTTAATTTGTTGAAGTAAAGCCTGCAGCTGATACTTGGCAGGTAATGCTGGAGGTGTTTGCCAAACTGCAGTGTCAAATGTGCTAGAGAGTCAGAGAGTTGGTCTAATATGGGCAAGTGTGCTTGTTACTCAGTAGAAGCTCTGAGGCTGACTGCTGCCTACTTCCCCCATAGTCACTCTACACCATTCACATTTATTTCACTATACTTCTCACTGGGACAGTCAACTGGAGTTAATCCTAATTGCCAAGAATTTGGTCCACCTATCTGCAGGTAGAAGTACTGTTATTGTCCACTAATAGTCTATAAAAAACCTCATAAAATACTCATAACCTATCAATAAATTAATGAAGCTAGCAAAAATATGTATTTTGTTCTTAATTTAAGGGTAGATCAATAGATGAGGTAATATTCAACTTAATCTGATTAATCACCACGGCTCTGATCGACATGCAGTTTTTCTCAGCCAGAGCGAGACGCATTATGAGAGGACCCAGGAGTTTCAGTGGCAGCGGAGGAGAAGGTGTGGACAGGGAGAGAGGAAGAGAGAGAGAGGGAGCGATAGGGAAAGAGATCCAGGAGTTATCACATAGCAAGGAAATGGAGGAGATGGGGGAACAAAAGGCATAATGCAATAGAAAGAGAGAAAGTGACACAGTGAGAGAGAGAGAGGAGAGGAAGAGGAGAAGAGAAAAGTGAGATCATCAAAGCCTCTGCTTAAGATGCATGATATATTCTCAGCAGCGGAGGGTGAAACCCTTTGTGTCTCATTAAGTTGCATTTTTTGGGGTGTTGCCTTCGCATAAAAGTGTCAATTTCGAATGCAATGAAGCAGGATGGAGCCCTGTCAAAACAGGCGAGCAGAAGGGAAAAGCAGGTCATTCACATCCCAATGCAATCGCCTGAACGAGAATAGTAATGCACCATTATACAATGCGAACAGCAAGGGGCCCCGAATCAAATGGTGCATATGTGCTACCATATGCTTCCATTTTAACATCAATTGCGGGTCTTCTACCTTTTGTCACCCAATTTCCCCCCTTGTATTTCTCCTCACTGGGTGCTGACTTTGAACCAGGTAGAGACGTGATGTAAGGACAAGAGAACTCTTAAAGAAGGTCTGATCTGATTTGCACAGCTTGAGTGCTTTCTTTTTTCTTATGATGTAATGACATTTAGGGATACAGTCAACCATGTATGTAAAGTGACAGCTTTCCCACCATCTGGACTGAAAAGACAAGTCTGTGGGTTTAATGCAACTGATTTCAGCTTGAGATAAACATGTTACCCCAATTCTCCATAAAGAAATGGGGCTATTCCCTATGCCTGACTCTATGCATCAAAGAACAGTACAGTGCACATAGCATGTTTCCAATACCACAAATTAGAACATGATAAAAGTTTGAATTAGAAGCCTGATGGTATTGATTATTTTAATGGCATCTCTACCCACAGTCAGAATCACTTTCATACGCCTGGCTTGTGAGAAATGTCAAGTCTAATAAAAACATCAATAATGCCATACAGAACTGTAATTGTTCTCCAGGCTGTGCACACAGTGGGAGCTGTGAGGTGAGTAACAGGTGGCTTTGTGTACTGAATCAGACGTTAGTAAGAGATTAGTAGGAGGGACAATCCCAATTTTCTGCTTAGGATATTCAAACAAACCCATAATCCACAAACACAGGGCTGACAAAGCGCTGGGGCCTATCGTGTTGTGGCCTTAAAGTTGTAATGGAGAGCCAAAGCCTTGATCTTTTGCATCTTATCTTGTTGTCTTCATTATGCTAAATTCAGTTTGTCTTTAAGAAGTTATTTTGATAAATAATGAAGTATTTTAAAATATAAACACCCTTGATCTTGCCTGGTAAGGTATGTGTGTAGAACCTCTAATTATGACCGCCGCGCAGCGAAGCGGCGGTCATATAGGTTTAGTCAGATTTTTTTTCTCTTTTTCGCATGTCCAAATTTCCGTCAAGGATTCCCGGGACACTGTAAGACCGGGGTACACGAAACTTGGTAAGCATGTAACCCCACATGGATAGCATGGAACCTCCTTTTTTCGTTTTGATCTGTAGCCCCCCCGCTGGACTGGACCCCCCGAAAGGAGGGTAGGGCAGACACAGTTTTCTGTGAATATCTCGAGAACCGTAGGGTTTAGGAGGACCATTTTTTTTGTATGTTGATCTCAAAGGGCCATGTCAACCCATTCCATAACCACTCATTTCATGTATAGCACCACCTAGTTAAACACAAAAAAGTAAAAATGAGGTGTTGTAATCGCAGGTATCTGTGACCTAACATAGTCAAAACTGCACGAAATTGGAAGTGTAGAATCATTATGACACCCTCTGAATGCACGCCAAGTTTCATGGAATTCCGTTCATGGGGGGGGCCACTAAATAAATTAATTTATGTTACTATACACCAACTGGCCTGTAGGTGGCCGGAGACAGTTTTCTGTGAATATCTCGAGAACTGTAGGGCCTAGGAGGTCCACCTTTTTTTTCTATGTTGGTCTTAAGGGGGCATGTCAACCTATCCCATTACCACTTATTTCCTGTATAGCGCCACCTAGTTAAAAATTAAAAAGCAAAACATTAGGTGTTTTCATCACAATATCTCTGTGATTGTACATCACAATATTTCTCTGTAAGAAATATTGATGCAAAAGGAATGAAACACAAAATGAAATTTACATCAAGTTATAAATCAAAAGTCCCATGTAGGCAGCAGCAAGACGTCCACACAACCCCCGCCCCAGCATTGGACCAGCATATTGTGCTCGCCCCATGTCTTAGCCCCAAAAGAGACTGACAGTGAGGGAACACGGAGGAGATGTGTTTCCGGGCTCTGATAAATCAAAGAGAAGAGTAGCAGCGACCGGCCCACTGGTTGATCTAGGCCCCATGCAAAGAGCCTATTTACATGGTTTTGCTATGGGCTCTTCTGATACGCGTTTATGAAACATTTATGATGAACACACAGCCATTGAGTAGGTCCAAACCGATTTGATACCCTCATAATCATTTTCCCAAGAAGATTGATGCAAATCATATACCTTTCATGTGTGCACTCTTAACACTCAAATAGCGCCACCTAGTTAAAAATGAAAAAGCAAAACTTTAGGTGTTTTCATCACAATATCTCTGGCTGACATGGTCAAAACTGCACGAAATTGAAAGTGTAGGATCATTATGACACCCTCCGAATGCATGCCAAGTTTCGTGGACTTTCGTTCATGGGGGGGCCTTACAATAAAATCATTTATGTGTACATTTAGTGACCGTACACCAACAAGGATTCCCGGGACATTGAAAGACCGGGGTACACGAAACTTGGTGGGCATGTAACCCCACATGGATAGCAGGTCAAGCAGGTGATGCAGTGTATTAAACAAGATGTCATTCAGTTCAGGACGTCGGCGACGTCGACAACAGTTCATTAGATCAACAAAACGCTACGTCTATGGCGACGCACACAAACAAAACAATAACCAAAAACAAACTAATGAAAACGAGCGGCCTAGGAGGGGCTGGCAGCAAGTGCTCCTGTGTGTGTGTAGCCTATATGAGCGTGTGTGTGTCCCGGGAGGAGAGCAGCAAGGAAGCGATGAAAACGACGTAGGCCTAGTTGAAACCGAAGTTTTTGGAGGAGGTTTAGGGAGGTATAGGCTCGATTAGCCAGGCAAAAACTGTAGCCTAACACTTCGCACACGTTCACTTCCAGTAGTCCAATAGGTCCATAGATTTTAGTTTGCTTCCAGTAGTCCAATAGGTCCATAGGTTTTAGTTTATTTCCATCAAAGCGTTTCCGAACTTCCACCGAGCTACCGCAACCTCCGACACAACGCATTGACTGAACATTCAACTCCCCGCCGGTTTGACAGCTCACTTCCTATTTTGTTTAAAGCGAGACTCCAGCTCATGACCTCCACCACACCTGACTGGCTAGTCAATTAGAAGGTCACTAAGCCAGCGAACTACTTCAAGTGACAATAGTGAGGAAGTAATATGTAATAAAAGTGTGATGTAGTGAAAGTAAGTAGGCCTAGATAAAAATATATTTGGGTAGATTAAATGTTTTACGTAAACATGACAGAAACGTGATTCTGTCACAACACGCACACATGCACACAATTCAAGAATTTCTCAGAATTATGAACAGGCAAGATGGGGGTGGGGTTGTATAAAATGTATATTACACGTGAAATCTATGAACTAATCATGTTTTGGTACTTGTTGTCTAGCAGATACCAGTGAGAATTGAGTGTGCATAATGCAATTCAGTGAGACAGTTAGAATCATATATGTCTTTCAACGTGACTTATTTTTGTGGAAAACATGTGCTGGACTGGGTCATATTTTGTACCGCTCTGCGGTACATCTAGTTTCATCCATGTCTGGATTGTTGTTATTTCTTTCAAGTGATTATACCTACCCTAAATGGAATTCATTCGGCACACGTCAGAACGAGCGGATATTTAAAATAATTCACATTCCGTATCTACTGTCAGGCCACTGAAATATTGATGCAAAAGGAATGAAACACAAAATGAAATTTACATCAAGTTATAAATCAAAAGTCCCATGTAGGCAGCAGCAAGACGTCCACACAACCCCCGCCCCAGCATTGGACCAGCATATTGTGCTCGCCCCATGTTTTAGCCCCAAAAGAGACTGACAGTGAGGGAACACGGAGGAGATGTGTTTCCGGGCTCCGATAAATCAAAGAGAAGAGTAGCAGCGACCGATCTAGGCCCCATGCAAAGAGCCTATTTATATGGTTTTGCTGTGGGCTCTTCTGATACGTGTTTATGAAACATTTATGATGAACACACAGCCATTGAGTAGGTCCAAACCGATTTGATACCCTCATAATCATTTTCCCAAGAAGACTGATGCAAATCATATACCTTTCATGTATGCCCTCTTAACACTCAACTGAAATATTATTGCTCCAAGTGGTGGATTCGGAATTATTAAAAATGCATTATAGACACAGGCTGTGTATGGGAAAGAGGGAGGCATTGCATAACCTGAGGATATGTTTCTGTATTTGTAAGTTCCATGACCTTGCTAATAAATTTCAATGCATGGTGTGAACAAACCGACAGGGAACTCACTATGGAAAGGACTTTGATGTTTGATGATAAATTCAGGCTTGCAGGATTGTTTGTATACTGTATGTCCAGGCCCAAGATATTAGTTATTAAATGAGAGCCACATTTTGGTGACAGAGTTCTGAAGAAAGCACTGGTTGATGTTTGTCTTATTTAATAACTGATTGAAATGGACTGTGAGCGTGCCGAACTGCTGTCCCTCTTTCACCATAACCATCTGTAACCTGCTGCCATTAAGCATGACATAACATGATACATGCCCAGCCTCCAAAGACTCAGCCTAAGGACTGCTTTGTTGGGGGGGAAAATAGCGCTTTTGCTTTGATTTATATATGATGTACTGTGTTCATTAGCAGCAATCACTGAGGCTTGTCAAAAGCAAACTAAAGTGATTCTGCTAATGACTGTGGAGATGGATCAACGGGATGTATGTGGGTGTGTGACGAGCACACAGAATAATACTGCTGCCATGCTGCCGCCTGGGATTATGTAAGAACTGCGCTGAGGCACTTGAGGGAAGACACTGCAATTCAGACACTCAAGTGACCTGTTAGCCCAGTATTGATGCAGTTTATCTTACCTGTTAGCTCTAGATTCTTCATGTAATTTATTTTAAACATGTTTTAAGTATGTGAGAATGTTTTTATTATTTATTGATGACTATGTTTTACAAGGGAATTATATATCTGTACATTATTACAAATTATATTATTTCTCAAGTTTATAATTATATATCATTTGTACAAACTTATTCAACTATTATGTGCGTACTACTGATGAAGGCCTACCTCTTTTATGATATTTTTTCCTTTCTAGGCATAACAACTCCTCAACACACCTGGAACATTGTGGTCAATGTTTGAACATCCTTACCTCATAGAACTTTTAAAACACACAGGAGCAGGGGAAACCTTGACCATACTGTTCTGACATTTTACTGCAAGATTTGGCAATCACAACTTGAGAAGTATTTGAGAAGTTCAAAAACAATATTCTACTGTAGTTTGCCATTTTAATAATAGTTCAGTAGAAATTGCTCAAACTATTCTATTTATCTAAATGCCTTGTGAGGCGATACTAATCAGGAAAATGTTAATTTGGCTTCACCAATATTGGGCTGTGATTGGCTGTCTGTTTGTCTTACACTGACTGGTGGTAGAGAAGGACCGTTAGAGCAATTATATTAATCTGTATAATCTTGTCAATTTGTTTGTTCATCCCTCTTGTAGACTTCCATCTGTTTTGCATTCAAGGTTCATAAGCACACTTCAGGCAATATATGAACACAATTCAACAACGCCACCAGAGGAGCAGCCTATGTCCAATATAGATTCCGAGGTTCATATTATTTCTCCTGCATAACTTCGGCAACCTGAGGGTCTGTTCACAGAACTGGAGACTAAAGTTAAAAGTTGACATTAAACATAAAGTTGAGCTGACTTCATTGAAACAAGCATTAGGGGGAAATGTAGTGTGTTTGTGCGTGTGTGTGTGTAGGGGATGTTCTAATCTGCATTCAGTTGAACAGAATGAAACCTGCCCTATTGTGACTGTCAATGCTTACAGTATCTGTGTCATGTTAGCACAGTAGGCTTTACCTGGTGACGATCATGTGAGTAATTGTTGAATGAGTGATTCAGGGGTGAAGCAACACAGCTATTCCCCATGCTTCTGTATTAGGAGGTCCTTGCCTGTGGTAATAGGATAATTATGGTGTGGAACTGTAAGGGACAGACATCTTCATTAAGGGAGCTGTCACAGAGCATGCTCATGCCTCGTGCGTTTATTTAAGTCACACATTACATTAAGACAAGCTCAGACACTGACAATAATAATGGAAAACATCAAATAATAATAACAATAATAATCATGTCTGTAGTAGAAGTGGTTACTGTCAAAATAAAATGTATTTCAATAATGAGTTTGTGGAACTATTAGAATAACAGCTGTAAGATCAGGTAGATTCCATGGTCCCAATGTAGGTGCCAGATTAGTGGTGTCAAGGGATACCACAGAAGTCAAAAGTTGCATTAGTACAGCTGATCTGGACAGTGCAAATACTATAGCAGCTCTATACCTTGTTTTACACTGTTGACAGAGTTATAGACAGGACATATCTCTACACTATTAGCATGACCCAAGTGAAAGCAAAGAAAAAAATATTGGTCAACAAGGGTCAGTTGGTAAAGTTTAGCCCTAGTAACACTGAGGTCATGGGTATCAATCATGTGCATCTCCTTGACTGGCATATGCCCAATGATTAGATGTAATCCACAGTAAATGTTGAAGAATGTCTTATCTATTTAACTAAGTTACCTATTCTCTCAGAGAGCTGTGGATTTGTATTGATCAACTTGTGAATGTATTGAGAAGTAAACTGGCTAGACAGCTACCAATCCATCATCATTAAATGTATTGTAAACATTTGTTGTGTCTGATGCAAAAGCTAAATTTACTTTTAGTCAGGCTACAGGTCCTGCAAATGAGTTATTGGGCACTTTACAGTATATAAAGAGTTAATATATAATGATTAATGTAATACAATCTGCATTTGAGAATACATTTTTGCTGTCATAGGTAAAAAAATACAATGCAAATATAGTGAATAGAAGCATAGATGATACATTTCCATCTAAACAGCAGGGCACATGGAGAGATGTAAGAGGGGACATTTACTGAGACATAATGACATACACTTGATGGGAGACTGGAAAAAAGAGCCATTGCAAGAATGTACTGTACCTCTATGTTGTCACATACAGGAGAAAGAATGTATCTCCAGCACAATTACATCAATTGTTGTGGAGCATTTACATTTGAATGCCCCCATCAAATAACCATGGAGTGCTTGTTATTTTCAATCTATGAGCATCTAGCACAACGATCTCAAACAGATGTAAGACACCTATTACCTAATGATAATGATGTGATTGATAAATGCCTTTGTGAGGAGCCTGTCGCCCAAGAGACTTCAGAGCATCTCTGTGGTTCAGTAATCAGTACATTGAGCCTCATTTGAGTATCCCCCAGAGAGTCTGTCCCTTTGGTCTATTGTTTCCGCTGTACAAGTACTTTCCAATGGACTCCTTCTTTGTTCACAGGGGAGAGCTGTGGATGGGTCAGGATTAAATGAGCCTAGGCGTTTGAATACTTAGCTCATTGTGGGTAGTCCATCCAGGAGCCTGAGGTTGAGTGAGTGGAGAGAGTGGATTTCAGAGACGGGTATCTGCCTTAATGAGAGCTCACGAACTAACTGCTAAAACAAAATAAATGTGTTTAGATTGAATTGATTGATAATGGAGGAAATGTTCTGCAATACAACTCCACAATGGAAGGGATATGGTTGTGTGCTGAATATGAATGTAGCATATATTTTCAAGAATTGTATAAAAACTTATATATATATATATATATATATATATATATATATATATATATATATATATATATATAAATCTGTGTGTGTGTGTGTGCGCGTGTGTGTGTGAATGTCTGTCTGAATACTTTTCTTAACCCTGTAAGCAAAATGGGCCATCTCCCCTTGAAAAAAGAAGAAAAAATAAAACAAGCAGGAGAAAAACTTCGATGTGGACAGGGCGACTTGTCTGGATCTACGATGGCCAGAGCTAATGAGGCCTACCTGGATCCTCCTCGGCGCTGTTCCCTCAGCCCCCAAGGGGCTGATGATGCACTCCCAGGATTATGGGGTGTCACCACATCTCCACACTGTGCGGCTCTTGCTCCTCTGAGTCTGGCGTAAGGGGGCAAAGAGGGCCGGGACAGTCATCCATCAGCCAACACATCATCAAATGGAGCTTTCACTTCATCTACGAGCCTAATTATCCACATGGTCCTTGGACACGGCCCAACATGGGGTGACTCTGATGGGGGAAAAGGCTCCGCTACATTTGTCTTCTGTGCACTGACTTTATCCACTTTTTTTGTCGTCACCACCAGGGCAACATTGTGATGAGAAATTGAGAGGTATGATTTTTTATACAGAACCATAAACATGGTGCTTCGTAGACAATGCTGTGTATGTGATTGATGAGTACAATCAGAGCCAGATATTTCCTATTCTACTGTATATCTTTCTAGTGTTGTGTGTAGGTGGGTAGATGATTATTCCCAAGCAACTGCCTAGCAACAGTGTATGGCTTATCACTCTTATGTATACATTAGTTTACCCAGAAAATTGTTTATGCGACAGTGGGTATAAACAAAAGGGGAAATATGCATATTGAAACCTGAAACTTTATGAAGTTTGTGCATTTTAAATTAGCAGTTAATGGACGTTTATCTTTTTTTCAGAAATACAATCAGGTTATATGGGTTGATATGCATAATTCATCAAAGTATGCTAATGCTTTTTGCTTGTGGGTTAATGTACCTGCTGCATTTATTTGGGTTCAAATTTTAAGTAGTTGAAGGTCAATTTTCACGGCCTGGGGGCAGTATTACTGTATAATTGATTGAAAAGCATTCCTCCACACACCATACTGGGTGGAGCAGTGTGCATCTTAAGTGTTCCAACTTCAAACACAGATCTGCGTAAGCACATCAAATGAGGTTAATGTCTTCAGGAAAAATTCATTGGTTCGGGTGAAACTCAAGCGAACCGTTGATGGCAACTGATGGCAGGCTTAATATGTTTTTAATCTGTGGAGTTCTCCATGTTAAAGTCAGGGTCATCTGAAAATTGACTTTAGATTAATCACCTTGCAAGACAATCGTGAGTAGGGTTGGGCACCGAAACACGGTTCTAATATTGCACCGGTGCCGACGCAAACGGTAGTAACTGCATCGAATAACAACGTGGATTTCGGTGCCTCATTTCGGTGCTTAAATCGCGTTGTTTTTTTTTAATTAATTTTTTAATACGAGGCACCACTGCATGCCATGCGCCATCTCTAACGTCTTGCTCTGATATCAACACACCCAGATAGGCTACAGTTAGCTAACATAAACACTGGATGTATAAACCAGAGGGGTGCATCATATAGGCGAGTGGACAGTGTTTGACAGCTTGCGTGAGCCCATATCACGAGCTTCTGTCAAAATCTAGCATATTGGGCCTAACTACACACAAGCAAAAGGCTATGAAACAACCTCAACAGTATACCTTACACAATATCCTTGCTAATGCGCTAACTGGCATTTATTTGAAATGTTATCGGCAAAGTTGTAAGGTGAAATAAAGTTTTCCCATTGTGTTCTAAACAACATAATGGCATGATATTAATCTTTTTTGTGCATATAGCATCACAATGAATATGAAGATCATGTTAAAAGTTAGCTGGCAAAAACATAAATATGTAGGTTACATACTGTACCTGATGTCACTGAGCTGTCAAAGAGGCTACTGGAACCATCTCCGAGATTCTCCGTATGTTATCGCTAATTAACTCAGCTGACTGGTTTTAGCGCATAGCCATAGTTGCTGTTGAAATGCCCGTTTCGGCACCTGAACCGTTTTAAAAGTATCGATTTAGCACCGGTATCGGATAAAACCCAAACGATACCCAACCCTAATCGTGAGGGCCTACCTAAGGAATTCTGCAGTCACTGCCCTAGGCCTAATGAGCTCTCATTAGACATCTTGTAAATAAAGGGACTATAGCGTCATGATATGTTGATTGCTGTAAAGTCCAGGGGTGTGATTGGCAACGTAGCACGGAGTGACACCCCCCGATGGTTCGAGTACTTTAGTGTACTATGGTGTTGGCTACCGTATATATTTACATCACCTACACTTCATAAAAATCATGAGGCAAATCCTATGAAAATTTTGAAAAATAACCCTTTAAATCATGACATCTGCATGACATCAACTTTTATGGGAAGTATTGATACATTGAGATACATATATTTTAAACATTATAGCATATTACAATACAGCCTAAAGACCTAAAGAAAACTAATTTATAATAGAGCAAAGTAGATGTACTGTAGCCTATAGACCTACACAAGACTAAACCAAATATGGCTGAAATACAGTATATAGGCCATCATGATCATTTTGCCAACAGTGACGCAGAACCATGGATTTTTTCCATTTATAACATGTTTTGTTTATAACTTAAACCAACATTGAGTTAAAATGTTGACTAAATTATTTACTATACTCCTACTTGATGATAATATATAGCCTGCCTATAAATGTAAGCCTATCTTCCTGGAACATTGCAGATAAAGAAAAATGTATCGTTTTCTCTAGGCTATGAATGCTCTTTGTAGTCAACTTTAAGATTAAATAAATAGATTCCAGATGTTTCTATTCTATATCATTGTTTTATTAATAAACAGTAAGGCTTTGGTGAGGCAGAGAGCTTGCTCCTCGTCAGAAATCTCATCAGATGTGCACTCTTTGCTGTTTCCACAAGGAGCTGCTGTAACATCGGGGACAGCTATGCGTGACACTTTTAAACGCGAGCATGCGTCAAATAAATTACAATGACATTTAAACAAGTCATGAAGAAGCAGTATCCTTAATTCTTCTGCAATGTAGATCTAGATTGTTTTGCTTTACAAATTAAGTAGTCACTTCTGTTGATAGACAACCCTAAACAAATGCTACGTGGTCTGTTTTTAACATTTCTCTAGTTTTATTGCATAGTATTCAGCTCCAAAAGTCGGTTCAGTCCCAATTCGGCCGTGTGTGTCTTTCTGAAAATAAAACAGATAATAAGTACGTGACTACGTTAAATAAACCACTGCCTATTTAGAGCATGTTCACATGCATCACGTAATGACAGTTATCTGAAGAAATGCGCATTGTAGGCTAAGCTACAAGCTAAGAACAGCGACTTTGCTAACGTTACACCAAGCATCACATCAGCGAACATGAATTTGATAAAATCCCTTCCCTAGTTTGTAACGTTATACATTAACGTTAAACTCAAAATGTATGTGCTACATAATTCGCAGGCATGCTGAATTATGTAACACATGCATTTTGAGTTTAACTTTAACAACCCTTTTCCCAGTTTATGAAGTTGTGCGTCCATACCATGTGTCTACTTTGCTCATAGACGCACAACTTCATAAACTGTATGATATGTTGCCTTAGACTATGGTAGGCTAATGCAGCTATGGCTAGAGACTAGATAGATAGATACTTTAGTCATCCCCAGACGTGTAACGTGAAGTCGTGCATGGATGTGATGTCTCCGTCCTGCAGGCGGTAGCCAAAGCACTCTCAACTCCGCTGCCATGTGTGAATAAACAAACATCCCCCCCATGTCCCCGGTATAACGTTATTGTCGGGTCCTTAGGAGGTATTTGAAATGACCAAATGCAAATGTCATCCAAGGGAACCCGACGGTGACGTCCCCAGAAAGTCCTGCACCGGACGTCACGCAATAACCAAACGATAACTTGCTCCAGACGTCAATAAGGTCACCGGAACATCCGCTAGAGAACATAACGTTCGGGACCAATCGGGGACGTCGTGAATGTTGCCATAAGGTCCGGGGGACGTCCCGTGTTTGTCGGGACACTACAAGCGGCGTGATATTCGGAAAGATGTGAAGCACAAAACCCGTCGTCATTGTCAGCGGCCTGTTATAATGATGGCCTGTGTAATGCAGAAATATAGCCTACCTCTGATCGACAGACCCCCCCTAAAAAAACTCATCGGATCTATACGAATTGCGTGGGTCTCATTTTCAAGTCGAAAAAAAAAACGGAATTCCGTTTAAAAACGGAAGAATCACACCCCTGAAAGTCACACGTCATTTACTGCCTGAGCGAGTGAATTAGCCTGGCTGGCTTGTAAAATGGTTATAAATGGTCAACGGTTATGAGATGTGTCAAAGATTCAGCAGTAGGGTGACAACCTAACTTGATTGCTATTGATCCCAGCGGCAAGATAACATTCCAGAATGTAATTTGTAATCAACTCTCAGATCCTTCCAGGGGACAGCAATTCAATACCAGATGATTAGGACCTCCAACCTGTGAGTATTTGCCAGTTTTCATTTAATAAGCCTTGTTAAACATGGCACTCTTTATCATTCTCTAACATTCTCATTTCAATACATAGCTCAAGGACAGAAGCATTCTCTGAGAATATTTAGACACTAGCAGATATGTGAACAATAACTAGATCCAGTTCATAGGCTAGTCTGGTTTGCTATTGCAATTGAAAGTAATCCATTGTCGATCACCATCTTGTTCAGGAGTAGACTGCGTGCCATTCATTGTCATGAGGAAAGGTATGATCAAGAATGGAGTTTGCAGGACACTGCAGTTTAGCAGAAAAATAATGAATGCCTAATACGGCATTCATTATTTACCAACAGAGCATAGCTGAATCTTGGTGACAGAGTGAGACACACAGACAGAGATAGACCTTTTTACTGTGCACTGCAATCACAATTGTACTCAACAACTAACTCACTGTGTGTGTGTGTGTGTGTGTGTGTGAGTGAGAGAGAGAGAAAGAGAGAGAGAGAGAGAAGGGAGAGAGAGAGCAGTGTATGTGTGTAGGGAAGCGAAGAGTAGGATGCAGACATCCCTTCTCCTCAGAGACTTGCAGTCTAGTCATTAGTCCCACTATTCCCGGTGGTCAATGAAACCGGCTGGAGGGACTCCTGAACCCCAGCACTGTGTCGATTTGAGCTGCCTGGTCACTTCCCTAGGGGGACCTGTGGAGTGGACAACAGTGGGTAAGACACTCCAGCCCCCATAGGCCACACAGGCTCTCAGACCTCAGCTAGACTGCCGCTGAGGAGGTCACAACAAAGGAGGGGGGGGGGGGGGGGGTCCAGTGAGAAATAGCACCACCACAAAAGACTACACGGACTCGGTTGGGTGTTGCACCTAGTAAATCAGCATGTTACGATTTAGAATGATTTATGCATGTGTTAAAATTGTTATTATTGGGCAAACAAGATATTCAATATATGTCAGAGTGAACATAAGGAGCAGAATATAACAAAAGATGCCGTTACAACTGGCTGGCTAAAGAACCTTCCGTGCATACGGTCCATTTTGAACAAAACACCCTTAAAGATGATTAAAATGAAGGAGGTATATTTTATTCACACTGATGACATCCTTAGTTAATATCATATCATTAATTATTGCACCGGCCCTTTCTCAGTCAGAAAATCACAATAATCTGGGTTCAACACATGTATCTCCTGTTTGGATTTCCTTGGAGCAGATTCATTGAAAAGGTCTAACCTTACTATGCAAATATGTCCTTAGAAAAACAGTGTCACAGGAAGTATTTGATAGCCACCATTTCACTTGAAGTAGGTAGTGATAGAAATGAATAATTGTCACCATTTTAGGGAGATAAATCATTGTGAGTAATAAATTTGTAATGAAAGCATTATAATTGAACTTACAATGCATTATAGATGAAGAACTCGAATAAAGTGCGACCAAACACTTCTTTTAGCACTTCACTCATTGGTTATCCCAAGGCATAAGCGGGGCCTTGGTCCAACTACAGATAATGAACAAAGGCTCCAGCATAACCTTTTACTTCCCCCGGACTTTGATGCACAAACTACAGAGGAAGTAGAGGGTCTTAACTGGTGCAGTGCTCAAGCGAGAGAGAGAGAGAGAGAGAGGGAGAGAGAGGAGAGAGAGAGAGAGAGAGAGAGGGAGAGGTGCAAAGCTGGCAGCAGTGCTGATCTCCAGCACGGTGTGGCTTCAGGGTGAGTAAGCAAATGATTCTGTGTGCTGCAACCTCCCACAACAGACCCCAGAATGAAACAGAGCCCTGCGTACAATAACAGTTGGTACAATGTTAGAGAAAATGAATTAATTTTTGGGAGCAGTCCTACACGTTTGACAATTAATAATGGTTGCCCACATTCTGGGGTCAAAAGACAGGTAAACACTGGATCTAGGTTAGTATTTTGCATTTGTTTGAATGGGTTTTTGTGTAATATGTTTTTTCAATCATTTAGCTGGCCCTTCTACTTTCACCACAACGAACAGCCATTTCCCATTGTTTCATTACTCTGACAGCCTCTACTGAAAATGTGCCTGACCTTCAGAGACACTGTTGGCAGTGACTTGTTTCAAACAATATAATAACATCAGTTAAAATTTAAAGCATTCAATGTAAAGGATATGAGAAGACTTATGTGACGGATATGGTTGGAATTTTCCTCTGTCCGCCTATAATGTTGACGGGAAATTATGTAAAAACCGCAAGTCGAGGAGCATCACGAACATCTTTTGGAGCTTCTCAAGCAGGCAATGAGAAAATAAGCAGGCATGCTTCATTGGCCGCCACTCTTGTGGCAAAGCAGTGCAGGAATTGACACAAAGAATCGAATGGCACCATTAATTGCACTACTGGAAGGGGAACTTTTTCATTTTAAATCGGGTGTTAACTTATTGACCACAGCTGCGTGCACCAGCCACACGGTTCCGCTCGGCGGTTATCCGTCAAGAGGAAAGCTTTGAAAAGAATACGTCATCGTAAACGCCATTTTCTCCTTCTTTTTTTGTGTTGAGCTAAATCTGGAGAGCAGAAGCAAGAATTACACAAGCCAACTGACAATTGCTCTGATAGAACCTTGGTTGGGTTCCATATGATGCAGACTAAATGGACAGTCCTATTTCACCTGTGTACCTCTAACACAGCGTCTGCACATCACCTTGACAGGTAAAAGTACTTTAACAATATATAAAAGGCTTGTACCTGGCATGTCAGAGTATGGTTGGAGCGATAACTTTCACTGTCAGGATGTGGAATTGCACTGCTTCACAAGTGCACCCAGGCACACAAGGCCCCCACTCACAACTAATTGACAATGCTGCAGAAGAAACCGCTCAAAGTCAAAGGTGAGAGAAAGGATTAGGGTAAGTAGGGACATTTTTTAGCACACTTGTGAGAGTGTGTGCTGCTACCATACATACTGTATGACATAGAATGTTCAAATGGCATGCTGCTTAAAATGATTCTTGTATTTCTATTCAAGAGGCTGGAGAACTCTTTTCGCATACCATAAAAACTCGATAAGTAGCACAGGCTTTTATTGGCTTCAATCGCAGAACTCAACCTTCTTATATTTGGGACAGGTGTCTATATAGGCCTAGCCTGGCCCTGCCCTGTGTTGCAAACGTTTACCAATCAAGAGTCACCAGACTCTATTCACTTTGTGAATGAGTTTGGATTTTTCCAGGCTAATATAGGCCAGGCCTTCACACACAACGTTTGCCAGCAAAGTTGGGAAACACTATCAAATTGATTACGATATAAATAAATCACAGAATGGACACATATTTGGACTTTCTGGCCAACAAAGTTTGGGAGTCACCATTTTCTTTCACCTCTCTTTCTAAATCTACGTTTATGCTCATAGTTTGTGTAAAACGGACTGAACATTGAACTGTGGAGAATTTTGATCTAACGATATAGCATGTCATTGAACATTTAGGAACTCTGGCTAACACTGACTGCCTTTCATCAGTGGAAATACTCTGACTATTGCGTCAGTGTGCATGATCTAAGCAGCATAGGACCAGCTTGAGCAGGTGATCTGGTGGATTTTATACAACCAAAAAACTTCCATAAAAACCAGGCTTCTAATTCAGACCTGTCTTTTATTTGTCCAAACCTGTACTGTAGCGCTAGGCCAGTAAAAGGGGCCTGCATCTTATTGGGACTCGGCTTTTAAACTAGTTTTAAAGGTATGTTCCTCTTGATGTAATATGCTGGCAGATGTATGCATGTGTATGAGTGCTCCTTTGTGTTATAGCACAGCATCTCATTTTACTATTATGTAATACTAAATCATATCATATTTTCTATGGAAGTGCACCAAACTATCACTATTCCTACCAAAGCTCCTTTTCTGCCTTATTTGCACCATTTCTTTTTCTATGTTTCTTCCATCATGTACACTGCATAAATATTTGATCAAATTGATCTTGCGTATTGGCAATGTGGATGTCTTTGGGGAGGTTACATGTCCATGAACTACCTCTGACTTTAATGGGCTTCTCTGAGAATTTTGTCGGACACTTTTTAATTATTAATGCCACAGGTATCCGTTAAGTTTGGGGAATTAGGTCTGAACTCTGCTCATCATTTTCCTACCTGAAGCCTGTTCTCTCCACAACAAAACAGCCTGCCATAGAGAGAGAGAAAAAAAAACCTGTCATCCTGTCTTCTTGCACTTTTCAACTCTTCTCCTCAACAGGCCTGTTAAAATAAATGGGGGTGGCCTGATTTCAAAACGGATTAGCTTGCCTTGCAGAACAATCTATTCTCGGCAAAGAAAGTAACTCATTGTCTCCGGAAAACTACTTATCAGCACAAATATTTTGGTAGGAGGCCAGGTTCAACTCTGTGGACTAGACGAAGCACGCTGAAGGAATCGTGTGCCTTTGCTTTGCAAGTTAAGCCGGTACGTAGCATGTAACTACATTAGGCTAATCTGCTGAGTCGACACTGCCATGCCCAGCTCATTATCGAGTGAATAACTGTTCTCTGCAGAGAATAGCTGTACATAAATATGTATGCAATTGCATAATTGCACCCACAAATCTATACATCCAGTTGTATTTTTACGTAATAATTTGCAGAATTAATTTGAAGTGTTTTATTGACTACAACACAGAGCTATAAGATGACTGTATAAAACATGTACTATAAATACCACTGAGATCATCCCAAGGGACACAGAATAGCTTGGAAGCCAACATATTTGACAGTTGCCAGTGTATGCATTGCTTCTAGATTTAACATTTTCCTAATCAATGCAGCAGAAAGAACCACAGCAACTAGCACAGATTGGCAGATTGCAGAAGAGCAAAATAGCACAGTAACTGATAAAAAAAAATAATAATTACAGTATAATGACAATTAATAACATACATTGCCAGAGGTGTTTACAGATGCACATGTAGAGATGAAGAAATGATTCAGGACAAAATTGACCCATTGGCCCATTCAATGGCCCCAAAATAGGTTAAGGCAGTCTAGTGTATAATATCTCCAAAATCATCAGGTATTAAATGCAGCATAAGGGTTTTCCCCTCTGTATTACCTTCACTTTGTTAAAAGAAACAGCCCCCCAGCAACCCCCCCTCCCCCCCCCCCCCCACACACACACACAAACAGAGAGAGAGAGAGGGGAAGAGAGAGAGAAACGCAGACACACTCCTGTAATGTACATCATTTAAGCCTTACTTCCCTTTAAATGTGCGACTGTTTGCAACTGAAAAATGAAGTACCAATGCAGGAAGCGAATGCCAGTTATATCACGGGCAGTGCCTCCAAAACTCGTTTGCTCAAATAAAATCACATTTGCAAGAAGGGGGAATAAATTATGCTGCCAGCTCCCTGTCTCTGCTTCACTGCTCTGCATACAAATCAAAGGAGGAACATGAACCGCTAATTGTTGCACATGAAAGTGCACTTCCAAGGAACATTTGACAGTTCCTGCCTCACTTGCAATGGTAGCAACTCCTCCCTCCCCACACAACCACCACCTCCCTCCCCCATCCCCATCCTCTAGCTCCATCACCCATCCGTCCTTTCCTGCCCCCACCACCACCAACTTATTTTTGTTCCCCTCTTTTTTTCATTACCCTCTTCTGAGAGGCAACACTACCACTACCAGACCCAGCACCTACATACATACACGTACATTGGGCTTGATGAAGAATTATGACCCAGCTCACTAAGGATTGTCAGTTTGCCTTGCACAAGTATCATAACAGCCTGCTCCTAACCATCACAGGGACTCCTGCCTAATGTGTGGCAATGATTCAACAGCAAGCTCCAGCTCTGAGACACTGGGCTTAAGGGCTTGTGTTTTAATACTATCACACTGGTCTACTTTATTGCCTGTGCTGACGTGGTAATTTGGCATTTGTTTAATGAGAGCCATCCTAGACACATTTGACTTACTAACCCTTGACAGTAGACTCTCCGGCAGCGCGATGAGTACAGATTGAACTTAAATGAACCGCCATCGCTCCTGCCAGTGTGGCAGAAATTATCCGTTTTTTTATGGCTCTTGACAATTTCTCAGCTAGCAGTACAACGCACTTTAATTGCAGAGGAAGATGAAACTACAGGACAGAGTAAAGAGTATTTTAGTGGGAAGGATGAAAAATGGACCCAACAAACCAAAACACACACACACACACACACACACACACACACACACACACACACACACATGGATTTACTCTCACAATTACTCACTACAAAGTTAAGAACTTTGGCTTTGCTCCCAGCAGGACCTATAATCAGACAAATAAAAACAGCGGGAGAACAGCAGAGGTTAACGTTATGTGTTTCCAGAGGACACACTGCACCAAACAGAATGTTCACTGACGACAGTTGTCAGGATGTGACTAAGAGGAAATGCAGTTACTTGGACTTAATATAATACACAAAGAAATCTAAATAATTAAGGATGACAGGGAATGGCAGTCCTACTTCAATTAGTGTCCATGTTCTTCTTATGGAAGTGTACATCTTGTGGATTAGCGTAATCTTTTTTTTTTCTAAATGGTAGCATTAGTTCAATAAGATCAAGTAGGTTTCAGGCCATTCTACAGTGCCACATTATGTCCACAGAGATAAGCTACTATATTTATACATCCATCAGGTTTGCCACATAAGATGAGTTGAAATAGTATTTTGTCACCACAGCCAGATCAAAAGGCAAAAAACAAACAAACAAACAAACAAACTATACTGCATGGGATGCCTCTAAACAGCTGTATTAAACAGTTCATATTACTCACACCGAAGACAAAATGATAACAAATGCCCAGAGCGACTACTTAACACAGCAAATACAGTACCTACAATGGCGTGTAACTAATGTGACATTTTTATGCACATAGTACTATTCTGTGTATGCAAATGTACAAGAAAGAGCCTCACATTGATTCAAAAGTGTAAAATTAACACTTTGATGATGAGTCCTTGGTATGATTAGCATACATACATATTTAACTTTTCATAATTGTTTGTAAATGAATGGAAGGTCCTTGCTGCATGTAATTGACCCATATGAGTTGCCTTGGGAAGACCCCAGTGGTTACACAGCCCTGGCCATAAGCCCTTGCATTTTAAAACTCTAAGAATTACAAAGTTTGACGCTAAGTTAATACACATGGGATGATATGGAGAAAGTTTGATTAAATCTAGACAGAGCTAAAAGCAAACACATTCTGTAAATGATAAGAGAGACAGCATAGCCACTACAGCAACTATGCATTTTTTATCAGTAGAAAATACAGCACAGAAGGTTTTAATGGTTTTCTGTGAAATCAAATAGATCGAACTATTCACAGAATGGTTTTGATTGTTGACACCCTTTTATCTACAGTCCCAATAGGAGTGGTGTGGGGGGGGGGTGGGGGGGGGCAGTAGTATTGCAATCTGTATCTGTCTGCTTGCCTGTTTGTCCCTGTGCGTGTGTGTGTGTCTGTGTGTGTTGAAAATAAATTCATAACTGAGTGAATGAAAATAAAAGTAATTCACGGTAGTCATAAAATGTAATATCTGGATTATAACAAAGAGGATGGTACTTTACCATTTCCTATTTAAGCAATATAGCACTGGTCTCGTGGCTGAACAACACCCATGGGAATATCCATTACCAATCCCACGATCATGAGTGCTATATTGGGTTACACTTTACTTGACAGTATCGACATAAGAGTGACACGACACTGTCATGAACGTGTCATAAACAAGTCATAAACATTTATGACATAACGCTTCTGTTATTAAGTGACATTCGTTTTTTGTCATAACAAGTTAGGGTTAGGATTAGGGTGAGGGTTAGGTTTAGGGTTAGAGGTTAGGATTAGGGTTAGGGTTCATGTGTCAGGACAGTGTAATGGCACTCTTATGTCGATACTGTCAAGTAAAGTGTTACCCTATATTGCTTAAATAGGAAATGGTAAAATACCATCCTCTTTGTTTTAATCCAAATATTACATTTTATGACTAAATTACTTTTATTTTCATTCATTCAGTTATAAATTTATTTTCAATCAATAATATTATTCAATTAACAATGATTTTTGTGGACAATTATCTCTATTTTTAAACTTTCACACTGCACTGTGCATTGGGTAAGTTCCCTTTACGGTATTTCACTCACCATTACAATGGCTAAATTGACCTGATAGTTTCCAAAGGGAAAATCAGGGCATATCGTGTGAAGGTTGACAAATAAAGTCAATCAAATCCACTAGTTACACCAGTGCTGACACCAAATGGGGAAAAATGGCACTACTGTGGAGGTCATATGTACCATATATCCCTTTTGACACATCAGAGCCTGTTTGAAAATTCTCCTTTTGTGTAACCCCCCCTTGAAATTCATTGTGTGCTGACCTTCCACAAGTGCTATGAATCAGATGGAAGACTGAGAGTGGCAAGCGGAAAAAAGATACAATTCATTTAAACAGATGAAAACCTGTCAGAAGCTCCAGAGATGAAAATGTGCCCTGTCTGGCTCCTCAGCCCTGACCTGAGAGTGGAGAGGCCGTCCTCATTAGGCCTGAGTATATACAGGATGCCACCTATGATTCTTCTGAGCCACAGGTAATATCCTCTGGGCGCCACATGCGTATTCTGTGAACCCACTCACGATAACTCTCTGCATATTATGGGCATGTGTTAGATGAAATGGCCTGGATAACTCTGGAGTACTTTTTAGTGGCTTAGAGCTATTCAAGTTGAAAGCATATGTTTAGTTTGTCTCTGTTTGCAGTAGTTGTTTCAAGTACACCTTCAATTGATGCTTACTATAGTAATTAAAACTTTCATTATCATAGCAATAATATTTTTGCACAGAGGAAAATAGACAATAAATGTATGTTTAACCTCTCAGAAAAAAAGCATTATTATGATGAAGGCAGTATAGAGCATTGGTGAACTGGTTATAATGATATTTGTTTGGCTTGCTCACCTTACATGACACAATCAGGACTCCAGGCCTTGGTTTCGTATGGCACATTAGCAAACTGTGTCTGTAGAGGCATTTAGTATACTATGACCTTTACAGTAAGTATGCTATCTGCGATGACATTTCAGTTGATGAATGGCAGCTGATATAATGGTCATTGATACTTCATCATGAAGTTACCCTTTTACTTGCCAATAACATGTCCAACGTTGCTTTCTTGTCATAAAATTACTGTTTTTCTTCTACTAAAAGAAACTTCTAACTTCTACTTTTTTTTTTTTAACTAATTCGGTCCCACTTTGAATGAATAAGATCAGGGTGTACTGTATATCATAATGTCATATCCAGGTCTACATTAGTGTGGTAATGGAAAATAATATTCCCTTAGTTTTGAGCCAAAAATGCATTATTTTTATGCAAATACAATATATATATATATATATATATAAAATCTACAGTTTAAATGGACATATGTGCTGTTTATCCACACATCCAGTTTTTTGGCACAGGGGACTCAGGCCTACCTGAAATAGCCTGAGAGTAGTTGTGATGCAGCACAGGTTTCCCTCAGATTATGGCTTTAGCTTTTAAGCACCAACATCTCAAAGGACTCATGAGTTTTGTGTGCATGGATTTAAAATGCAGCATCCTGATCTGGGGATATTATGTGAATGGACTGACAGAAAGAATGGAGAGTAAAAAAAAGAAGATTCGCTTGGGATTCGCCATCCATGAAATTACAGACAGACAAGTGGACAGGCTACTACTCTAGCATAAGGAAGCAACTGTCTGTTATGGATCTTGACCTTTTAAATGTATAGGTTGTCTAGTGACTCCGTAGCAGACTACTCACTCGCTGCTTCCTCTCTCTGTGCCTATTACAACAGCTCGTCCAATCACTGACCAAGAGAGGTGCCTGATTGCATGGATAGAACCGCTGACATCCAGGGAGAGCGAAATGTCCAGAATTCATTTGAGAATAAACGTTTGGTTAGACTGTGTCTATCTCCATCTCTCTCTCTCATATGCCCACACACACAGTCTCCCCCACACACACACACTTGAACCTCACCTGCTTCTATGTTAGTTAAGTCAAAAGCATATTTTCTCAGTTCTTTCCCGATTTTCTGCAACAACCTGATACATCCATGTCCTATTTACATCATTCAAACCTTGCATAAATGACACATTGGTGTTAATTCCTGAACTTAATTAGCACATACCATTTTATGTTATGCAACAATAAAACAACATGCAAGATGCCCCTCTGCTCCAAGTGACTTTTGAGAGTGCGATATCTCTTCTTCTAGTCAAATATGACCCCCAGTCCCAGCCTTCTCACCCTGTCAGAGAGGAGCTGGCGACAAGGTTAATACAGATGTCACACCTCATTTAGATCACTCGCACATCAAGGGGCTTTCAAGCAAATCCGCAGCAATTTGGCCCCAAACCTCTCCCTCCTATACACAGAGCGAGGCGAGTTGGAGGAGCTGGCCTTTCACCCCCCCTCCCCACCACCCCACACACAGACACACACACACACACACAGTTTGAGTATCTTGCATGGGAACTCTTGGAAGGAAGCTAGGCTTTGTGTACTTCAGCACGTCTTCTTGAGGTTGTGTGCAGCCAATTCCCATGTGGCTGATTCCACCCCAGTTTGCACAGAACATTTGCTGAGTGTGCACTTGGCATTTCAGGTAGGGACAAGGAGTTGGAGGTGAGCACACTGTTGTGTTGTTTTGGCAGCAGAGTGCAGGATGTATACAGTGTGGAAAATGGCAGCCTTGCTCGCTTGTGTCCCTCTCACACATTCCTCTCGCAGCCTCATGCAGCGAATTGAATGAACCATGGAGGTTAGGGTTGTTTCCCCCTGTAGAGACCCCCCCCCCCCCCCACACACACACACACACACACACTGCCAGCACACTCTCTCACACACACACACACACACACACACACACAGACACGGCCAGTAGCTTGTCACTCCCTGTTCAGAGAGTGTCCCTGTAGAGAGCAGATAGAATCCTCCGGGGGCCATGCAGTCATTGTTTACCATTGTGAGGGGCCGCCGAGGGAACTCCTGCCGAGTTCCAGAACGCCACTTATGGCCCCAACATGCATCAGAGGAGTGGAGCACCTGCCAAGCCCAATAGCCTAAGGTATCTTTCCTCTTCCTTTTTCCTCTCTGTTCCTCTCTCCATCTATCTTACTGCAGGGTGCTGCCTTTAGGGGGATACCCCTCCACCACCCACCTACTCACCAAAGACTTCCTGCTTGTGCACCCCTCCCTACCCCCCGCTGTGTCTCTTTGTTTTAATCCGCCGCAGAGACATTTCCGTGTGGATGGTCGAGCACTCCATTCTTCAAACGCAACATGGTTCCCTCACTTTGAACTGGTAACTCCAAGGTCTCCACTTGATCCATGTCGCCTGCAAGGGTTTTTTTTCTCTCCCTCTCTTTTTGCTTGTGTCCTTTGATAAAGTGCAGTCATTGTATGAACCAGAGGCACCGCACCGTGCTGAACAGCGAGCATATCCCCTGTGTAAAGGTTAACAAGTGAAGCAACCCGCTATATCGGATCATCATCATTTATTTTTTTAACTCCACCCTTCTGCCGACTACGTGCTAATTTGACAAGGCTAAAGTGTTAAGACATGCAAAAAAGTTTCATTTGCAAACACATTGCTGTCTGTTTCATCATTTTGCCCTTTTCCCTGGTGGGTTGGCCAATTGAATTCTAATGAGTCACCTGACTATATTGCCAGAAGGGAAAATAATCCTTTAAAAAGTCTTCTTTTAGGGTAGGCTACATGGCGAAAACCATGAAATGTGTTATGGTTGGTTGGGGGGGGTGGGGAGATGGTCCTGTCCTCTCTTTCTCAAAGCAGAGTTGTTAAGGCTACTGTATGGGGGAGGCAATTGAACATCTAATGAATGTATTATTTATTCATAGGTACACACCATGCGGAGAGAGCAGAGTCTGCCGACATGCCATCTAATTTTCATAACAGGTTCAAGTTGAAATGTGACATTTATGGGTACGACAGAATATTACGCTTTACGTGTTTAATTAAAACACATCAAAAGGCCAAAGAGGAAGACAATGGGAGACGCCATTGAGTAGTGAAGTGTAATTAAGTCACTCACTGATATCGAGTCAAATATCTTGAATATGATACAATTAAAAGCATAATTCAAGATAATAGAAATATTCAATTTGCCAAATATGTAATTTGAGAGTTAGCTCTCAGTTTATTTTATTAAGGCAATGATTTTGAAGCAGATTCAAAATTAAAGTTTGATAAGACTTGAGGGAAAAAAAGCTCTCAAAGAAGACTCAAAGGAAATATCCCTATAAAGACTTTTCAACCAGGCATACTGAATTGCAGAAAGGAAGTCTGAGTGAAAGGATTAGGCAATTCACAAAAAAAAAAAAAAAAACATTCCCCTGGGTTTCCTACAGTAATTGAATTGTTCATTCTATTGTGGATGAAATGTTACATGCGAATGGACTGTCAATCAATATGCATTCACGAGGTTGTCTATATGTGGATGCAAAGTTGTTTGTCTGGAGTGGGCTCTGGAGAAAGTGTCCGCTCAGCACCATCATAAGATGCATGCTTTGGGGATAAAAGGAGAGTGAAGCGGAGTGACTCACAACAAATAAAATTGTACAAAAATGTAAACATTAACAACAAAAGATGCCATTTTAATGACGTCTGTGTTATGGTGCACCAGCGACCAAAGCCAAATGCATTATGCCAGTTTGTTTCCGAGGTGCCACGGCAACCCAGAACAATACTCGGTGAAGCATGTGAGAGCATTGATTAAAATACACCAGCCACCATATTAGTGACTTGCCCACTGAGCTTCGGCAATATGTAAAGAGGCTTTTGCTGCCAACACCGGTTGCCCCCTTTTACACACAAAGGTTAATCAGAATGGAGCTAGTCATTGACGTGATTTCATGCTTCTCCTCCTCCTAACTTCGACAAAGCAGTTTATGGTTTCCGACGTGACACCAGGACATACCTCATGTACTATTGCTTCAGGCATCATTCGTCAGCCGGACTATTGATCTCTAATTACAAACATGTTAATGCAGAGTAATGCCGCCTCTTTCCTCCAACATTAACCATGTGAATGTGTGAACATCCACATACACACTGGCCGCTGCATTCTGAAAGGACTAACACAGATTCCTCTCTGTTGGACAAGTACAACGATGTCTTTCACTGTGTTGTATTTTACTGTAAAGCTGGATCATTAACCGTTGGGCTGGAGGCTTTAAGAACCCCTTCAGTGCAAAGGTTGTGTCATTATAAAAAAATACACATTAGAGTAATAAATTGGGTAAATCAGCAATTGACCTTAACAGAGGACAAAACAAGCTAAATAAACCCATAAGTAAGACAGGCAGGCATAACTCTTCTCCTCTATTTGTTGTCTATTGTTTGCTTTGATCTGCCTGCACTGTTTGTGAACTCTCCGTGGTTATACATATTTTCCATGTTGTAGCACAGCAGTGGAGGCGGCATCCTGCGCCACACACAAGCCCAGTGTCCACAGGGACCCAGGCTCGATCCCGACCTGAGGTCATTTCCTGAATCTCAGTCCCTCCCACTCATGTCCTGTCAAAAAGCTAGAAATGTATTAAAAAATATTGTCTGTGGAAGAATGGAAGAAGAGGAGACACTTTACTGTATATGAACAAACTCAGAATGACCAAAGGGCTAACGTCATGAAAACAATATGACATATATGCCCTGATAACAGAATAAAAGAGCATAGAACTAACACCAAAAGCTGATTTCAGATGCTCGTAGGCTCATAATTCATTGTGTTGAAAGAAATGTTTCACAGAGGAGAAAAACAGTGTCAGAAAAAGCTATTTCTTTTGCAGTCAGGGACACAGTCCCTAATTAAGGACATGTGTTGTCATGATGTAAGAGTGTGATTCTCCTTACTGCCTACTTCAGCACTGTGTTACCCTGCTCAAGGGAGTAGAGGATTCTCTATGTGCCCTATCTTGTCCTCGTCATGTTTTTTTGGTCTGTGTGTGTGTGTGTGGTGATTGGCCTGCTCCCCCTAAAACTCTCTCATCTGTGAAGGATGTGCTCATTTGTCCACAGTGGCTTGTCTGCTATTCACTTGGCTCAAGTTGTCCAGACTTTTATTTGCTACAAATCTGTGGCTTGGTGAATGGTCACTTTGTTATCATACTTTTGCTCATGGACAGCTCCTTTTCTATAACTCCTGCCATCTATTTCATACCTTGTCATTCAGTTGACCACCTTTTCATATCTGGTGCACACACAGATATTTCTGCCTGTGAACAATCGCCAGTTGAGCAGTGTGTGTGTGTGTGTGTGTGTTTTGTATGAGTGTCTACATCTAAGGAGGGCATCGGGTATACAGTATAGGCTTACTGTAAGTGTAAAGCACTTTGTGTTGCACTCTGTACAAAAAATAAGCTAAAAATAAACACTCATCACTTATTCTTTGCCACATCACTATTTAAATGTTCTACAGGAAAACATCAGGATACATCTGACAGATAGATTTGTTCTGTGTGTTGTTCAGGCACACATAAGCTTAATGATATGCTCTCATCTTTTCTGCATGGTTTAACAGACAGAAGAGACACCAGACCACAGAACACAGCGTTTCCGGTTGGCCATCTATGCATAATTAGGTTCACAAGCAAAGAAATGAATATCAATAGCACTACAAAATAACAAAAGGTCTTAAATTAGCTGAAGTGCTACAATTTATTGATGGAAGAAAGCAAACATTTCAAAAATGCATTAGCCCCAAATATGCAATATGCAAAGTTAATCTAATTTTGTGAACACAAATGGCATACACATTCTACAACTGTATTCTTATTCTATTTAAGAGGACACTTCTGTACTTGTGTAGAGTTGTTTTAAAATGTTACCCATAATTGTTGATTGATTGATATGCAAATTCATCTAGTTTTTATGCACTTTCTTTTTTTGTGTGTGGGTTCTGTCAAAGGTCTATGTACATTGCAGCAGTTCTGGAAACTGCAGAATAGTGACCGTCACCTTCACAAAGCACTTTTTCATAAAATGTTTAGTTTTTGCAAGTCACTGCGGGCAATAAATTTACTCAGAAGGTTGAGGAGAAAGTCATATGAGTCCATATGTTCTGTAATAATTTTCTGTAGGAATCATCATACTCATTAATCAAACATCTGTTCCTGATACAAAGACATTGTTATATGTGTAGCAACGTTACAGCACTGATTTAAAAGTCATGCCTTAGGTCTAATGTACTACTTATTGTATAAATGTTTTGAGATGTGTATCAGTATGTCAGCAAACTTTAGTTGTGGTTAAGAACTTTGTTTCTAGGCTATAACAATGAATAGCTGGTGTGAATAAGTCATAGGTACAGGAGCCAAACAAGTCATCCATAGACAAACACTGGCCTAGGAAATAATAATAACTTGATGGGATATGTGTTAACTAAACATTAATGAAAGACAACCCTAAACAAATGTGAAATTCTGCCTAGATGGATCATTTTTGTACTTTTTTGTAAGGGTAGCATTTTTCTCATTAACAACACACTGTTATTTATTCAGCTGTTTCTACTGCTTACAAGGCCAACTTCCTTCATAGCTGACAACACACCACAGGCCTAAAGGCATCCAATGCAAGTTTGTTACCTTAATATAACAGCTTCAAATTTATTTTGATGGTAAACTAAGTTGAAATAGGGAGAATCATGCACATTTCACATAGGTTTATGTAGCTCTAATTAATGAAGCAATATGGCACACGTGAGAGTGTCATTGGTAACATATCAGCTTCTCGCCTAGTTCCAACAGCTTAATCCCAGTCTTGGCAATATCTGTTTCCAACGCCATATTGCTTTAATACAACACTACTCACAACTAATCATGTTTAAAGACAATTTGTGTTTTCTGGAGTTTATTTTAATTTTTGTTTGTTGCTCCATTCCAAAAAGCAGTTCTTATTTTAGTCTTGGCATCTCTTGTTGCCAAGCAATGCAACACTCCAGAGCCAAGTTCAATGAGAGGTCATGTGCTTATGCACGCAATAATTTACCTACCTGCTTGTCTATTTATCATATGCTAAATCAAACTTTCAACCTACTCCGTTTGCACATTCAATAACTGTAAAATGTCTGGAACATTCACATTGGACAATTCAATGCAAACTGTGGAGTTATTAGAACTAGTGGTGAAGAGTCTGAGTGGGGATGTCCAGAGATATCACCACTCATGGATTACCTTTCATCCAATCCGAAATTAATACATATTTCGACTGGACCTAACTGCTGTATAAATTATACTCATGTTGACTTCCCTCCTGGACTGGGCAATCACAGTTCAGCTTGGGAAGGACTGGAACTGGTCATTAGACATCACAGCGCATGCATTAATTTGAGGACGGCAGCAGAGTGCTTTTTCTTTTTTTGCCTCACTAACTGGCTCAGTGGATTTGCTAAACGTCTCCCTCTGTTTTTTTAGAATGGCACTGTGGATTTGGGTAAGGTGTGTGTGTGTGTGTGTGTGTGTGTGTGTGGGTGGGGGGGGGGTGCACTTCACCTGTCTGAAAATGCCTGGATGGAACAGGAGCTCTAACCCAGCAAATCTGACTGCGTCCTCTTATCGTTTTTCACGCTTCCCGCTCCCTGTGGAGCCAGTGCAAACTTTGGCAGATTTACCCGAAACCTTATCGCTCAGTACCCCCCCCCCCCTCCCCCCACACCCATTTTCTTTCAAAGGTGTTTCATGATTATCATATTCCTCCTTTTATTCCCACCCGCATAAGTAAATAAACTTAAAAAAAAAAAAAGTTTTTGAGTTAATCCGTACAGATATTCCCATGGTGCCGTGCTTATGCCATTCTGACCAGCCAGTCAGTCGGTATGCGTTGATTGAAAGACTACCCACACAGCAATGAATAATTGACAGCTACGAAAAAGGCAGGATAAAATTGTGGAGAGAAGATTATATTTGAAAGGAATTCAGCTCAAATCCACCAGGGTCAAGTAATGTCCTCACAGAATGAAAGAATCCAGTCAATGTGGACCGGGCCCCCCCTCGGAGGCAACAATAAAGCCCAAAGACTCTCCACCTTGATATAGTGTCATTAAATAAGCATTAATCAGCACTTGGCTGACTGTGTGTGTCAGGCTAAATTATGACAGAGTGAAGTCCGAATCGGCACTCTAGACACTATGCGGCCCCTTCAACCCCCTGGCACTTTTTAAAGGCTCACCGCGGAACCTGTGCCCATGCCCAAAAGATATTTTGAATAGCTGAGTCATGCGTTCTTAGTAGCTCTGAGCAGGTGGTGGAGCTCGGAAAGCAGATTCTGCAGGCAGCCCACATACTTCACCAGGAAGAGAATTCGATAAGAGAGAGAGAGAGAGGGAAGGGAAGGGAAGGCAGGAGAAAGGAGAAAAAGATTGTGCTGTCCTTCAGTACGTGTTTCATTGTCTGTAGATGGGGTGAAATTTGTAGTCATGTGCACTGGCTTACCTGATATGGCTGCTTTTTGTGTTCTTGTGTACTTGAACTTCATTAAGGTGAATATGGCAGGGAGAAAAAGTCTAATGAAAGTCTCATTTTATAAACATTGTTAGTATTGTACCTTTGAAAACAATTTTTTATCAAGTTTGTGTTTCAAATGGAACTTCAATTAAAGTTTTGAATTGCTCAGGAGAGATAACCGTGAGCTTACAAAGATGGACACAATGGCAAGGCCATTACTGAAAGGACAATGAATGTAGAATGAAAGTATTTTTATGACCGCCGCTAGCGAAGCTAGCGAAGCGGTCATATAGGGATTTTTTTTCCCATATAGGGATTTTTTTTTTACCGTCATCTACTTCCTGAATTTTTGGTCAACGATACCCGGGACACCGAACCACCGGGGCACATGAAATTTGGTGGGTATGTAGCCCCACTAGACTTTTACGGAACATTTTGTTTCATCCCCGGGCCCCCCCCCCCCCCATGCTGGGCCCCCCGAACCGCAAAAAAAGGCAGTTTTTCCTAAATAACTACCTGAACCGTGGCACTGAGGATGAAGAATCTTTTATGGTATGTTGGTCTCAAGGGCCCACATCAATCTGGCCCATAATCACTCATTTGTGATTTGCACCCCCCCCCCCGGTAAAAAATGAAAATGCAATATTATTCTGCTTTAATCGCCCCTATCTTCAGTTAAGATGTTCAGAACTGCACCAAACTTTATGTGTATGATTGACCTGGCATTCTCTGGGGGTATGCCAAGTTTCGTAGAATTTCATCCATGGGGGTGTAAAAAAGGTTATGTGTACATTTAGTGACTGTACACTCATTGGCCTGTAGATGGCGGTGCACACATATACACATGCACACACACACAGGCACCCACATACTATTGGTATTAGAACGGCCGATACATAATTACAAATTCAGTAGGATTAAAAGAAAGCCAAAATAAATATTCATCATCATCATCATCATGGCTGCATTTCCAGTATTGGCGATAAGTAGTCGTTTGTCCACTAGATGGCACATCGTTGCAGTGAGACGTAATTTTGTTGGAAGTTAAAAGTGGGTTGGAAAAACAATGGACGCTTCCTACAAGGACTGTAGTTTACCGCAGAGAACGTCTAATGAGGATAGGATGATGTTCACATGAAATGTAATTCCCATTTCTTCTTGAAGCTGAAATAAATCTGAGGATGTTTATCGGACATGCTTGATTTTTACTGCAGGTACGTTAATCTTATAATATCAATAAGGACCTAGGTAATGTTACCGTTAGCGTTGGTTGAGTGATGGAGGCCAATTTGATTGATTGCATTTGTAGAAAACTATAAATGCGGTTATACCAAGCAAATTGATAGCAGCACTGTAATTGTATCTTTCGACTGTCATTTGTTGCACGTGCTACAAAAATCCTTCTGTGCAATGGAAGATTTACCAACGTTACACCGGTCTGATACAGTTTTGCCTATACATGCCTGAGACTGAGACGCCTGTTTATTTTGTTTTAAGTGCGTGCAGGGTGTGAGAGGGGAATCGATGTGCTTTGATTCCAGCTTGGTAGTTGTAGTCTGTGAAATTAAAAAGCACGTGTGTGTGAAGTATCCAATGACACCTTCATTTCATTATGGCTGCTTTAGCAACACACCTTAAGCTACTGTGTAGTGGGTCCCATTTAGAAGTGGCTACTTCATTCGTGCTTTCCTTGACTCATGGAGCTGCGTGAATTTTATTACAACTTTTAGCCCTGATATGGCAGTTTAAGTCCGCTTGATACTGTAAGGCGTAAGCCATTGGTTTCCAAAGGAGATTTTATTTGTGTCGCCAGCATAGCCTATTGACAATTTATGTTGTAAATAGGCCTACCTTATAAGCCTACCTGTAGCTTAGGGAAGCTAACAGCTTTCTATTAGGATCTAGTTTGTTAGTTACAGTTTTGTCATAACTCCCTGATGCATTTTTGCATTTAGAATAGCCAGAGCGTGGATATCTCAATCGGAAAATTAAACAATATCGGGTGCCTATGGACTAGGCTGGGTGAACCCAGCCTGATCTGCCCGCTATTTATTTTTTGATTTCTTAAAAGACTGAGCTTGGTCTGGTGAAAGCCAGACTAGCCATGGACCTCAGTTACACAATGCAAGGGAACATGAATCAGCCTATATTTGCACGAACAATAACGGACAACAGCTCTTCAACTTTGGCCCGTTAAAATGTGTATGAACAGTCTAGCGACGCATTTCATCAAGGCCCATTTGGACATGTCAGTTATTTGCACCACTGGTTAGATGTAAAACAGCATTTTGTTTCAGACTACTGTTACTTAATTTGTGCATTAACAATAACGTTTCAGACTACTGTTACTTAATTTGTGCATTGACAATAAAGTATTACATGAACTAAAGATGACTAAAATCTTATGTAGAAGAAGAAACATTCACAAAAAATCCATCCATCCAAAAATGACCTTTGTTTTTGATAGCTGTTGAAAACGGCATGGAACTGACAGATGTTTTGTTTATAAATAAATAAATAAATAAATAAATAAATAAATAACATTATGCTGATAACTTTTACTTTTCCCAAATACAATGTAGCCTACAGGTGTAAGTGACCTTTCATAAATCCAGTTGCAATGGATGAACTGTGATGAACTGCCCTATTTGTGATTGTTTAGAGATTTTAAAGGTTTTATAACAATGCTACATCTTCTTTGGCTATTCTACAATCTATTCACCTTTTCAGCACCAGTAGGCTATTTTCTGTGCAGCCGCACACACACACACAGGCATGCCAACAAGCATACACAAAAGTTTTAAACTAGATGTACCGCATAGTGGTACAAAATATGACCGCCGCTCAGTCCTGTACATCCGTTCCGCGAAAATAAATCACACTTCAATTTGTCTCCATATTTTACTCCATCCCCCACTCTTGAAACTTTTGTGTATGCTTGTTTGGCATGCCTGAGTGTGTGTGTGTGTGTGCGGCTGCCGTTTTCAACAGCTATCAAAAACAAAGGTCATTTTTGGATAGATGGATTTTTTGTGAATGTTTCTTCTTCTGCATAAGATTTTAGACTTTAGTTCATTTGATACTTTATTGTCAATGCACAAATTAAGTAACAGTAGTCTGAAACGAAATGCTGTTTTACATCTAAACAGTGGTGCAAATAACTGACATGTCCAAATGGGCCTTGATGAAATGCGTCGCTAGACTGTGCATACACATTTTAACGGGCCAAAGTTGAAGAGCTGTTGTCTGTTATTGTTCGTGCAAATATAGGCTGATTCATGTTCCCTTGCATTGTGTAACTGAGGTCCATGGCTAGTCTGGCTTTCACCAGACCAAGCTCAATCTTTTAAGAAATCAAAAAATAAATAGCGGGCAGATCAGGCTGGGTTCACCCAGCCTAGTCCATAGGCGCCCGATATTGTTTAATTTTCCGATTGAGATATCCACGCTCTGGTTATTCTAAATGCAAAAATGCATCAGGGAGTTATGACAAAACTGTAACTAACAAACTAGATCCTAATAGAAAGCTGTTAGCTTCCCTAAGCTACAGGTAGGCCTATAAGGTAGGCCTATTTACAACATAAAATGTCAATAGGCTATGCTGGCGACACAAATAAAATCTCTTTTGGAAACCAATGGCTTATGCCTTACAGTATCAAGCGGACTTAAACTGCTATATCGTGCGAAAAGTTGTAATAAAATTCACGCAGCTCCATGAGTCAAGGAAAGCGCAAATGAAGTAGCCACTTCTAAATGGGACCCACTACACAGTAGCTTAAGGTGTGTTGCTAAAGCAGCCATAATGAAATGAAGGTGTCATTGTTTGGATACTTCACACACACGTGCTTTTTAACCTCACAGACTACAACTACCAAGCTGGAATCAAAGCACATCGATTCCCCTCTCACACCCTGCACGCACTTAAAACAAATAAACAGGCGTCTCAGTCTCACGCATGTATAGGCAAAACTGTATCAGACTGGTTTAACGTTGGTAAATCTTCCATTGCACAGAATGATTTTTGTAGCACTTGCAACAAATGACAGTCGAAAGATACAATTACAGTGCTGCTATCAATTTGCTTGGTACAACCGCATTTATAGTTTTCTACAAATGCAATCAAATTGGCCTCCATCACTCAACCAACGGTAACATTATTGTGCCTAGGTCCTTATTGATATTATAAGATTAACGTACCTGCAGTAAAAACCAAGCATGTCCGATAAACATTCTCAGATTTATTTCGGCTTCAAGAAGAAATGGTAATTACATTTCATGTGAACATCGTCCTATCCTTATTAGACGTTCTCTGCGGTAAACTACAGTCCTTGTAGGAAGCGCCCATTGTTCTTCCAACCCACTTTTAACTTCCAACAAAATTACGTCTCACTGCAACGATGCGCCATCTAGTGGACAAACGACTACTTATCGCCAATACTGGAAATGCAGCCATGATGATGATGATGAATATTTGGCTTTCTTTTAATCCTACTGAATTTGTAATTATGTATCGGGCGTTCTAATACCAATAGTGTGTGCATACCTGTGTGTGTGTGCATGTGTATATGTGTGCACCGTCATCTACAGACCAATGAGTGTACAGTCACTAAATGTACACATAACCTACATTTTTTTAGACCCCCCCATGGATGAAATTCTACGAAACTTGGCATACCCCCAGAGAATGCCAGGTCAATCATACACATAAAATTTGGTGCAGTTCTGAACATCTTAACTGAAGATAGGGGCGATTAAAGCAGAATGATATTGCATTTTCATTTTTTACCGGGGGGGGTGCAAATCAGAAATGAGTGATTATGGGCTAGGTTGATGTGGGCCCTTGAGCCCAACATACCATAAAAATGTCTTCATCCTCGGTGCCACGGTTCAGGTAGTTATTTAGGAAAAACTGCATTTTTTGGGTTTCGGGGGGCCCAGTGCGGTGGGGGAGTGGCCCCCGGGGACCAAACAAAATTTTTCCGTAAATGTCTAGTGGGGCTACATACCCACCAAATTGCATGTGCCCCGGTGGTTCGGTGTCCCGGGTATCGTTGACCAAAAATTCAGGAAGTAGATGACGGGGGAAAAAAACAAAAAAAAACAAAAAAAACTTTGACAATCCCTATATGACCGCCTCGCGGTCATAATTATATTTGCAAATTGCAAATGCAACAGGTTGGTATTATGCGTGTATGCTTATGTGGGCATATATAAATGCAAGTAAACTTAACTATAAGTAACTACAATTTCCCTATGAAACCAAATATAAGCTGGCATTTCACCTCTGCATCTTTAATAAAATATTTATGACCGCCGCTAGCGAATTAAGTTATGTGTACATTTAGTGACTGTACACTCATTGGCCTGTAGATGGTGGTGCACACATATACACACGTACACACACACACAGGTACGCACATACCATCAGTATCGGCAATTACAACGGCCGATACATAATTACAAATTCAGTAGGATTAAATGAAAACCAAATATTCATCATAATAATAATTTGGCTGCATTTCCAGTATTGGCGTCACATAGTCGTTTGTCCACCAGATGGCGCATCGTTGCAGTGAGACGTAATTTTGTTGGAAGTTAATCTAAAGTGGGTTGGAAAGACACTACGCTTCCTACAAGAACAAGACTGTAGTTTACCGCTGATAACGTCTAATAAGTGTAGGATGATTTCTGCATGACATGTAATTCCCATTTCTTCTTGAAGCCGAAATAAATCTGCGGACATGCTTGGTTTTTACTGCAGGTAGGCTACGTTAATCTTAAGTTATATCAATAGCCTAGAGTAGGTAAAATAATGTTACCGTTAGCATTGGTTGAGTGATAGAGGCCAATTTGATTATTGATGTATTTGTAGAAAACCATAAATGCGGTTATAGGCTACCAAGAACATTGATAACAGCACTAATTGCATCTTTCGACTGTCATCTCTTTTGCTTATAACCATAACCTAGGCTACTAACAGGAGCTAAGTGAGTTAGCCACAACACGTTCGCTACGTGATGGTTTTCTAATGGAAAATATAGGCTACCTGAAAGATAACCTGATGATGCATCCTAAACACCGGGCTGGGACATTTAGCTCAAAGTCTCAAAAAGCATCTGAGTCAACATTCATTCCCAAACACCCATATAGGCTACTTCAATCCTCTATTTTCAAAGGTGATTCAAGTAAGGAAGAGCATGGCTCAAAGTAAAGTAACTAGGACTGAAACTACATAAATTCGTCAAAGTGAA
Organism: Alosa sapidissima; assembly: GCF_018492685.1. Lineage (NCBI taxonomy): Eukaryota > Metazoa > Chordata > Actinopteri > Clupeiformes > Clupeidae > Alosa > Alosa sapidissima. Next base: position 6,397,237 of record NC_055979.1, on the reverse strand, counting down.
TAATTTGTCTCAACTCGCCGCAATGTAGATTTATTAACGCACCCGTGATCTACATCTCCATTTAAACCAAATGTTTTAGAGCGCACGTTGAGATTTGCATCCAGGGCAGGGCTGTACCTACACATATTTGTTGCACGTGCTACAAAAATCATTCTTTACGATGGATGATTTAGTACCAACGTTACACCGGTCCAATACAGTTTTGGCTATACCGTGAGACTGAGACGTTTTTTGTTTGTTCGAAGTGCGTGTTTAGGGTGTGAGAGGGGAGTCGATGTGCTTTGATTCCAGCTTGGTAGTAGTAATCTATGCGATTAAAAAACATGTATGTGTGAAGTATCCAAACAATGATAACGCTTTCATTATGGCTGCTTTAGCCATAGACCTTGAGCTACTGTACAGTGTGTTGGGTTCCATTTAGAAGTGTCGCTTTCCGTGATTCACACAGCTGCGTGAAATGTACTGTCATAACTCCTTCTATGCATTTTTGCATTTAGAATAGCTCTGAAACCGGGGGCGAACACGTCGCGGGGGGGGGGCGCCAATGCGTGGATATCTCAATTGCAGACTAACCATGGACCTCATAGTTGCAAAATGCAAGGGAACATGAATCAACATATTATTTGCACAAACAATAACGGACAGTAGCTCTTCAACTTGGCCCGTTAAAATGTGTATGAACAGTCTAGCAACGCATTTCATGAGGGCCCTTTTGGACATGTCAGTTATTTGCACCACTGGGTAAAACGGCATTTTGTTTTAGACTACTGGTATTTAATTTGTGCATTGACAATAAAGCTGAATATCATATGAACTAGATGACTAAACTTATGCATATGTAGAAGAAGAAACATTCACAAAAATCCATGACATGACCTCTCTTTTTGATAGCTGTTGAAAACTGCATGGAACTGACAGGGATTGTTTTGTTTAATAATAAATAAATAAAAACATTATGCTGCTACCTTCTGCTTTTCCCAAATACAATGTAGCCTAAAGGTGCACCTTTCATCAGTCCAGTTGCAATGGATGGACTGTGATGAACTGCCCTACTTGTGATTGTTTAGATATTTTAAAGGTTTTATAACAATGCTACAAATTTTTTGGCAAGTGCTACAAATCTATTCACCTTTGCAGCGCCAGTAGGCTACTTTGTGTGCGGCCCGCAAACACACATTCCAAACAAGCATACACAAAAGTTTCAAGAGTGGGGGATGGAGTAGAAGATGGAGACAAATTCATTTATATGATTTATTTTCGCGGAATGGATGTACAAGACTGAGCGGCGGTCATATTTTGTACTGCTATGCGGTACATCTAGTTTGTAACTAATTTACATCTGGTATTTTACCTCGCTATTTTCAGGTATCTTTATCAAAATAGCCATATTTATAAAGGAAGGGGGTCATCTCTGCACTGCATACATATTATATTAGACATATGACAAGACAAATGCCATGCGTTTCATTGAGCAGTTATGTGAGTGAAATCAGTATGCTCTTAATGCTGCAACTGGTTGAAAAATGAATATGAATAAAACATTCAGTGACAAGAAAAATGTATACAGGCTTTTGAAATACTAGGACTGTTGATCTAGGTATGCAACAAAATGGAGGGTTCTCCTTTTTTTCTGTTATGTGACTGGCGGAAACAGGTGGTCAAGCGGCATAAATCTGAGCTTGTCTGGTGTCTGTGGTCGAGCAATCAATCTCGCTGGACATAGTGTCCCCACCCATCCCGGCTTTGAGGATGAATACTTCACCATTTCAATCAAGACCTCTCTGTACTAAAAATGCATGTTCACACACACACACACACACACACAGACACAGACACACACACACACACACACACAATCAATGCAAAAGGGGCCATGTGAGGTGAAGAAGAAGCTTGGGAAATTTACATGTGCTCCACCATTTAGAATTTTAAAACAAGTCAGGAATAAAGATAGAGTTTGAAAGATGTCAGTTGTGTGATTTTATTCAGTCTTGCGATCTATGAAAAATTCAGTGTCCTGATGCATAAAATGGCGTTTGTGGAGTGTCATGCAATCAACAAACATGACAGTAATCAATATACATAAACACACACACACACACAAACCTGGCCAATTTTTTCTCCATCAAAGCACAACCAGAGAGAACATCTCTGCGCTAGCTATTAGCAAGTCAAATTTTAATTGTTGAGCACTCTAGAAGGAGAATTGTAAATGAACAGGAAGCTTAAGTGTGTAATTATGCACATTAGCCAACCAAAAAAGCATAATTTGAATGCTTTTAGAAACAAAGTAGATTGTGATTTTTGCTGACAACACTCACTTCTCTAACGTCAATCCATTCCTGAACAGATTTCATTGTCATCAGCTGCACACCATTACAGTACTACGTTATCATATTTCCCTTGTGAATAGACTTAACGGTCTCTCTTACAGTAATTATTATTTAGTATATATTTAGAATTATAATTATTAATTCTCTATTAATAGCCTTCAGCAATGAGACTCTCAGAAGGACTCACTTGTGACTGTTGTTGGTTATTATGACAAATATAAACATATCTTTCTGGCACTTCTCAAATGATATTGGATGATCAGTGTGCAACCTGAAACGACCATCCAATCAGAATATAGGAACAGCAAATTAAATTTGATTGCCTGGCAACATTGATCAAGGAGTTGCTCCATGAAACATGACCTTCCCTGCATGACGGTGGACATTCCATGTCACTGGTCATCATCTGTCGTCATGTCCAGAGACACAGGACAAGGCATCTGTCCTGACATGACACTTGATGAAGTTAGCTTTTTCATGGACAAGTACAGAGTCACTAAGAGAAACACAGACAAAGATGCTAAAGTGCTAAATATACTGACATGTTAAATACTGTATCTACTCACTAAAAATGCTAAGGATCTACTCACCACAAGTGCTAAATGCTAAAGATGCACTCATTTATTCTGCCTCTTTTTTGCCCTAAAAGCTGAGGCCATTTTCTTTGCTGACTAACATCCAGTCACTCCTTAATAAAAAATGGTTCAGAGTGGATTTGGAAGCATCTCATTTGCCTGGAGTGTCTGGCTGAAACCGTTTGTTGTTTATGTTGATTAGTGCAGGTTGTTTCCATGCAAATTAATATTCATGGAAATCCTCTCCTTATTTCAGTCATGAAAGATGGCACTTGTCGTTAGCTGAAACAGTCATTCTTTGATAAGTGCAACAAGGGCAAACGGAGCCCCCTCTCTTCCCTTTTGTGTGACCAAATTATGCTCAGCTTCCTCTTTCATATTGTAAACTCTGCTTCTGTGAAACGTGGGTCCATTATTTGCACCAAGTAATTTTAGAAAACTCGTCGGGAGGGTGCGAGTCATTATGCTTTCTCTGACAGCATTTTACATATTTTAAATGATAACTAAGCCAGGTCACAGTAAATGACTATTTTGATGCTCAAAGGAGTCTTTCAACTTGAAATGGAATTCAAACAGTTTCCCCTAATAGCCTAGGGATAGGGAGATATTTCATATTGGATCAGACATGGTGGGCATACTTATAAGGCTTTACGGATATGCTTTAGAGTATTAAAGTGGTTTGGATGGGTGGGTGACCGGTAGAAAGGAGTATCCGAGTCACCAAGTGCTTTTTGAAATGAATCTGCATCACTAAACATCACTACATCAAACAATGCACCACTCTCAGCTCTACTACTACTACTATTAACTACTACTACTACTACTAATAATAATAATAATAATAATGATAATAACACTATTATATAGTGTACCCACATACACTATATAAAATATATCTGCACCTATAGTTAAGTGTACTATGTAGGCCTACCTACATACTGCAAGTTAATTCTTATTTAGGCCACATATCATAAAAGGTTGACTCTCCTATGGTTCCTGGCCTTACATGTTTAGAAAGCCCAACAGCTAAGGCTGATTACTCTTTTAGAACACAGAATGCAACAGGGAAGCACAGTGTATCATTTACAGTATCCAAGCCATGACTTGGATGTGAGGCTTCTGGTCCAAGACCGAGGAACTCTATTCCAGTGCTGATGTTTGTCCAAGCAGAAAGAAAATTGCCAGGTCTGAATTTGAATCTGAATATGCTCTAAAGATGACAGGCATACAGTATAAGCACTGCAATGAATATATTCAGAAGAAACAAAATGGAGTAGCCTAACTGAGAAAAGGGGGGGGGGGGTTGGAATAGGAGGGAGAGAGAGAGAAGTGTATAAAGAGAGAGGACCCCATCAAACGTGAGAGAAATCATCCTGACAGGAGCCCGCCAACCCACTGCCCCAATCATGCACAAAGGAAACACACACACACACACACACACATACACAAACACACTCTCTCTTTCTCAGGCTGTACACCAAAACCCTACATGCACATTCAGAAACACTTAGAAAGATGGAGTGGGTAACACTCACACTCATACACGCACACATAAAGAATATTCAGAAACATATGAAATACACCGTATATCATTTGCACAATCATACAACACACATACAAGACAATCAACAACACACACAGAAACTCATCCATACACACAGAGAATACAGAGAATACTCACACACACACACACACACACACACACACACACACACACACACATGCATACCAATGGCCTAAATCACTGTAGGAGATTTGGAGCTCTCTCTCTCTCTCTCCCCCTCTCATTCACTCTCATACACACCCTCTCTCTTTCTCGCTCTGGGAGGCATGGTCCGGCGAGTGATGTTTTGCAAAGAGAACCCCCCTCTCTCCCCAGTGAAATTAAAGCATTCCTCCAGTTGAAAGTGTTGCAGACGCCGTGAGAAAAATTAAATTAATACTCCTCCTGACGGTGACGGCTATAGAGGTTTCATCGGCCGAAAAAATATTTCTCACAAGACCCGAATGAAAAATAAGCCACAACAGTTACGGAAGGGCGAATCATGTCCGCTGCTGATAAGTGCACATCCCTCCACTCCGGTTGGAGACGACTTTACCGGCAGACTCCTATCATCATTTGGTGCATTTGCTTTCATTCTTCCCGGTTCTCTCTCGAGGCGGAAAATTTGCTTCGTATCATCGGCTGGCTACGCATGGAAAAAAAAAGCAAGTTGAAGTGCAGCCGCTTGAACGGTCAGTGAGCTAAGACATTAGGCTGGTGCCGTTCAAGTGGGCCTCTATGAGGTGAACGTTTGACCCATTCGGACTGTGTAAAGCAAAGCAAAGCCAAGAAGAGCAACTGCATCTTAAATCTAGTCCAGACAAGCATGATTGTTGGCCGATGGCTAAATACTTATCAGAAATACAAATCAGTTATTTAACAGTGGAAGAGGAGAATATGTAATGATCTTGGATAAAGGCAACACTGTAGCAATATTACAGCATGATTTGCCTCTACTGTGTCCAATTCAGTTGTTGTTTGATTTGTTAAAACCTGATTAAATATAAAGAACAAAATATAAACAGGCACTTGGCCCTTCTCAGAAATATGCATCTGAATGAATTCACTCCCATGACTGACAAAGGCAAATGCGCTATAATTTCAGACAGTTGTTCAATTTCCCGTCTGGAGGACGAGTACTGTCAAAACATTTTATTTTCACATGCATCAGATAGTCTTTTTTGTTTTGTTTTGCAGTCAGCATGGCATTGCCAATCTGTTTGTCATAATAATACAGAGTACCTAAAACAGCATTTATCATCACGATACTCAAGCCACAGCTTAGATAACAGGAAAACACAGTCCAACCCCTTCCAATCAATCATCGTGACAGAGCAGTGCTGTGTCACATCAGCTCATTTCCTCACAAGCAATACTCCAGCAACACTTTTGGAGCAAGTACATCAAAGTTGTGAGTCAGTAGGACTGCTGTCTTTGTCAGTGGATCAAGTCTGCATCTCAAGTCTCTACATGGTCATTATCAGCCAAATGTTTTCAAAACAGGTAATTGTTAATGATTATAATATGCTGCTGCTGATGACGATGATTGTTATTATTTAATATTATTACAGTTTGCAGGTTACACTTTTTAGACTTAATTGCTGCAAGTTTTCTCTCTCTCGTTCTCTCTCTCTCTCACACACACACACACACACACACCTTACAATAAAAAATAATGCAGAGATTCTGGACATAGGTTAGCAATAGCTAGTTGGAATCTTCTTTTGTCACATGACAGTCATGTACATGTGATCATGAGTGAGCATATGCACACACACCAGCTCAAGCTCACAAACACAAAAGCCTGACACATGCGGGAGTGGGGTGGGTGGGGTAGGGGATGTGGGTCTACCCATGAGACGCATGGCTCCGCCATTTACTTCCTGTCACGTAGGATCAAGCCATATGGCATTCATCAGAAAGCCTGGCTGATACACCCCATACGGCTCCCCTGAGCCATAGGCATCTGTCACCGTGACTGATGCCTAAAGCCTCTGTTTAGATGCACAGGTAGCTCTTCCACTCTGTGTGATGCTGAATGTACATTAACAATCCCCTTTCCCTCCCACCTGCCATAAAGAGGTGATGGTGGAATGCACTACATCTGATCACAGTCATGTTTAAGCCTCTAGCGTTTTGAATAAAAAGTTATTTGCCAACAGGTTAGAAACAGAAAACGAAGGCAGTTTTTGCCTGTGCAACTTAGGTGAACTGTACTAACAGGTTACAAAGGACTTCAAATGCAACAACATTGAAGGGTATTTTTTATACATTTTCATTGCTGTGACTGACTGTAAGATTTTTTTAAAAAACATTAATACCGTAACAATAAATCCATCCTGTTATCACCCCAGAGGTTGACATGGCACTTTGTTTTGTTGATGCTTCCTCAATCTCGAGAAGCTTTTCAAGAAGCCGTCGGACTAATATTTCATTTAGAAATCACGAGTCATATTCCATGGGTGCGAGGCTGAGCGATCTTTGTCACACCCCAGCTCACTCCAGCGCAATTCATTTTCACAGTTAGACGCCTGTCTGGCACACCAACTGCTGAGGCCCTTTGTCATTGTGTCGTTTGCAGACCAAATTAAAGGTCATTAAATGAGATGCCAGACGTGGTATCACAACAAAAAGACAAAGTATCCAAAACAAAACAAAGCACACGAATGCAAGAAGATTGTTGCCAGTGGCTGGATCATATTCCTTGTGCTAGTGTGTTACAGATGTGACTTTTGAGTATTATTTGAAGTTTAATGTGTCTTTTCTTATCTGCACATGAAATTGCTCTGTTTGCGAGCGCTGATTCCTCTTTTTATAACAAGAAATGGGAACCGATGCCAAAAGCAGTGACATTCTTAGGCATTCCTTCTTTAAAACATACAAATCCGGACAGAATAAAAGTGTGCTGACTGTACTGCATTGCATATTAAAAGACAGTGTCTGTGTGTCAGTCTCATGTGGAACACGGCATGATGCACAGCGATAGCTGTCCCATCATCTGAAGGGAGGACGAAATTGCTAAAGACAAGAGTGCAACATGAAACATCCCGGAGGAGGGGAAAGAACTGAGGGGAAAAAAAATCCAGATTCATTTACATTCAGTGACTTAACATGCAACCCATGGGTGTCAGACAATGTGTGGTATTATGCATATGAAGATGCGACCTTCCAGGATGTACACATCTTAGAGGCTTGCTGGAGACTTCAGATAACCTTTCACTCCTCCTCTTCCTCCTCCCTGTCCTCCTTTCCTACCTCTTTCTCCCTTGTGTCTGCCAGATCAAGCCTAATGAATGCTGCTCTTGAGTCATCTCCCATTCAGACTTCATCATAAGTCGAGCAAGTCACATCTGACACGGTGGTGCACAGAGGATGGCTAATACGAGCTCCTACCCCCCCCCCCCCCCCCCCTCCATCCAGTCCAATGTTGCCAAGACACACCATCCAATTCATCAACGCCATTGAAAAGCAAGGCAGCGACTTCAGTGAGACCCCATGGCATTTTGTCTGTGATGACACACTGAGGCCACATAATTAACATGCAGTTGGCGGATATTCCAGTGAGCTACCTCTATCTCTCTATCTTTCTATCTTCTGATTTTTTTTTCTTATCCTGACCTTCAAGCGACTCCCTGTCCAAAGTATCAATAATTACACTAAGCAGGTTTTAATCACCCCCAGACATGCTATTAGCTGTAATAAACTTCAACTTAGTCCTGAAGGGGTGTGGGGAGCTTATCTTTGATAACTCTCACTCATTAGACACAAATGGTTGCACCATACCCCTTTGCATGGGATTAATTCGGACACATACGGCATCCTACCCTGCTGCCTTTGACGACCCAAACTTGGCACCAACCATAATCAAATGTGGCTTAAATTAATGAGGCTCTCATCAGAATTCAGTATGCTGAGCTTTAAAAAAAAGTAGAAGGCTCCATGGTTAAAGCAATAAATTGTAGGAAGTTAGCAAAGTCATGACTAGGCAATATTTGCACAGTAGGCCTACAGTACATCTGCTGGATACCTCTTTGGTGGTTAAACGTGACATTTACTCGACTCGTGCAATACTGCGTTGTAAGACCTTGTGTGTCATTTATGATACACAGACTTATGCCTGGCGATAGTGAAGACATCACGGAAGAGAGGAAAACATAAAAGATGATGTTGAAAGTGTCTGGCAGATTCAGAGGGTTAGCAGTTATAGGGTATTGCAGTGACTCACTGAGGAAGAAGAACAAGAGGAGGAAGAAGACACAGAACTCATATGGCCTACGGGAGGGAGGGATGGGGGAGGGGGCTATATATCTAAAACAGACCTTTGTGGAGGTGGAAATCATGACAGGGGGATTGTTTGAGGAGAGACAACCATGTATCAGAGAACTATAGAAAACAGTGTGTTGATAATTATTTTCAAGTTCCTTGAAGGCACTCTGAAAAGCCTTTTTCATTTGCTTGAGAAGGCTCTGGGTCTGGGGTATGTGTTTATGACCTGAACTTCAAGAACCTGAGCCAGAACAGAACCTCCAAGAATATGCAATACCTAAACCTAATTAACGCCAATATAAATAATCTGTCAAATTACTCTATTTCACGATGCAAAACCCGGCGCAAAGCATACAGTATTATTATCCCAACGCAAAGCTTTCTCCTACCTTACACTTCACTTTTATTAAACGCGCCCAGGGGTGTGGCAATTAATGGCATAAGGTGTGGTCTGGTGCATGATCTAAAAATCGCTATCTTCCACCTAAAAACCATTACGCCACTGACCAAGAAAAACCTGGTCAAAAGCTAAAGGCGCATATGAAGCACAGCTGAAGATGCACTGTCACAAGACGTAAGCAGCAACTCCTCTGCAGATAATGCCCTTAGGTTTTTTTATTCAGTCATTCAAACATTATTGGGGTAAATTTAGCTTTTTTCAGGCTATGTTTTCAATGGTAACCCATTGTCAGTCAATAGTGAAAGTAATTAACTATGTATAACTGTTTTGTTGTTGACTATGACACCACGGTAAAGTTAGTTTCACTTTGCCAATGAGTTCAAATAATAGATGAGTGCAGATGCGTGTAGCCTATACTCTGCTAGGTTTTAGTACAGCATGGTTTATTATCTATATTAGATTATCTACTGTATCTAATATAGGCGGGCCAGAGACGAGCTAAATCTTCTATCTTATTTCTATCTTTGTCTGTTTTTTCCTATTTCCTTTCTTGATATTTTAATTGCTCTACCTTTTCAAAAGCCACCTATGGAAGTGTTGCGAATTAGCACTTGTGCTGAAACACTCAAAAAATGCATCTGCTTTGTCCAATGTAATTGCTATGTCCATATCAAATAAACATTAATAATAATAATAATAATAATAATAATAAATAGATGACGACAGCGCTGCAACCTCGAAGTCCGGAATCAGTCAGTAAACATTGGTCGTAGTGTCATCGAATTGTGTCGAAGTCCGGAATCAGTCAGTAAACATTAGTCATAGTGTTATCCAATTGCGTGCAGTGAGATTTTCAAATACATGCTTGGTGCCACCCCTCGAGTTGGGCCATTTTCATTACTCAATGCCAGACCATTAATCTTTCGGATTTGGGTCTGGATTTCCAGGCTAACCAATCAGAGACGGAAAAATGATGTATGAGGTAACAGACACCATAATACTTTGAAAATATCATATTTCAATAGCCTCTTTGTAAACGTTTAGAGGCTGCCATTGTGTGACGTCAGATTAATAAATCTTAAAGAAGTCGGAGTACATGGATTTGCCCCGACCTGGGGCTCGTTTTTAGAAAAGTTAGCAACAACGTTGCTCAACCACCGTGGTACGACGCAACTTGCGACCAAACGACGACAGTGTTACACCTGTTTCCAGAAAGCATTGTACCTGTGTTGCAATTCGCGACCTCCGGCGTTCGAACACGTAGTTCCAACAACGTTGTTGATGATGCATCGATACATATCATTGGTGGAAACAGTTGCAACGTGTAATACCCCACTGCCCACCCCCTAGAAATTCTCTGCCACGGCCTATGTCGACGTTTTTCTAATTTAAACCGAGTGATTAATGCTGGCATTGTCATTGCCATCTGAAAAAACCTAAACCTGCAAGTATATAAAACATGTTGTACCAATATGTGTCATTATTTGTGTTAAATATCTATGTTAGGAAAAAAAAAATATAGCCTACACGAATTTCAGGGTATTGCATATTTTAACTAGATGTACCGCAGAGCGGTACAAAATATGACCGCCGCCCAGTCCACAAAAATATATCACGCTGAAAGGCCTATATGATTCTAACTGTCTCACTAAATTGCATTATCCACACTCAATTCTCACTGGTATCTGCTAGACCAGTGTTTCCCAAAGTCTGGGTCGCAGGAGATTTTATTTGGGTCGCCAGCACAATTTATGTTGTGTTATAGGCCTAACTGATACCATTTGTCATTTGATACCAGGAAAGCTAACAGTTTTCTATTAGGATGTAGATTGTTAACTACCACAGTCACGGTTTTGTCATAAAATCTCATGAAACTGGCACATGAAACTGGGGGACGAACGCATCGCAGAGGGGTGCCAGCATGGATATCTACCTCTCAAAATGAAACCGTTCTGTGGGGCGCCTGCCATGTACCTCGCAGTTGCAAACTGCAAGGGACATGAATCCGCCTATTTGCACGAACATTAATAGATACCAGCTCCTCAACTATACGATTCAAATCTAGTGACCGCGCTGTCAACAAAGCAAACATCCATAGACCGGACATAAGGCCATTCAATTTGCATACAGTTTCGATTGCAGATGCAATCTTTAAAGTTAATAGCAACCTCCTCACATTCTTATTTCTGATTTAAAATGCACAACAGTGCATTATAGTCTACAATTTAAATGGGCATTTTAAACACTATTCCTCTCGTTTTCTACCTCGCTAACTCCAAAGTAAAGGCGCATTCTTCCGGCTATTGTGCAAACGCCTCTTGTTCTGATATAACAACTATACAATATAATATAATACAACAATACAATATAACGACTTGAGTTATTTGCTGTTTACATTGGAATTGACGTCCACAATGTTATGGACCCATTTGTCTGCAACGCAACGTAGCCTACAACATTTTTTTTTAGAAATACAGGAACAGCTTACTATGCTGACGAATGACGACTGCACAACATGCAAAAATTTACTCTCGGATGCGCATTAAAACGTATCTTTTCAGTAGTCATTTCCAACTTTTCACGCTGATGGTGCTCAAAATGCACGCAACCGTGTTCAAAGCAGGGATCCTATAGCAATGTATGGTTGGGGGCGGCATAGAAAAGTTGGAGAACCTGTGGCCTAAAACAATATTGGTGGTTGCAGGGTAGATTTGAAGTGAAATGGGTCGCGATGGTCTGTCATTTTTAAAAAGTGGGTCGCCAGAAAAAAAGTTTGGGAAACACTGTGCTAGACAACAAGTACCAAAACATGATTAGTTCATAGATTTCACATGTAAAATTCATTTTATACAACCACACCCCCATCTTGCCTGTTCATAATTCTGAGAAATTCTTGAATTGTGTGCATGTGTGCGTGCACACGTTTATGTTTATGTGTGTGGGTGTGTGGGTGTCTCTCTGTGTGTGTGTGTGTGTTTGTGTGTGTGTGTGCGTGCTTGTGTGTTTGTCTGTGTATGTGTGTTTGTGCATGTGCATGCATGCGGTCATATGTCTACTGTGTGAGTATGTGTCATACGTATGATTACTGTGAATGTATGTGTGTGCGTGTGTATCTGTTTATGCACATGTGTGCACATGGAATGGGTTAACATGACCCCTGGAGGCAAACATACAGAAAAAATTGGTCATCCTAGGCCCTACGGTTCTCAAGATATTCACAGAAAACTGTGTCTGCCCTACCCTCCTTTCGGGGGGTCCAGTCCAGCGGGGGGGCTACAGATCAAAACAAAAACAGGAGGTTCCATGCTATCCATGTGGGGTTACGTGCCCACCAAGTTTCGTGTACCCCGGTCTTTCAGTGTCCCGGGAATCCTTGACGGAAATTTGGACATGCGAAAAAGAAAAAAAAAATCTGACTAAACCTATATGACCGCCGCTTCGCTGCGCGGTGGTCATAACAAATTGTCTCGTGGCTCAACGGCAGCGCGTCGGTGCTCTGCACACTCAGCCGGAGTTCGCATCCTATCTCTCCTTTTCACCTCTAAGTAAGAGTAGGCCTACAAGACACAACAATATGTTTTGACCATACATATTTATGTATTAGGGGTTTGCACGGCGTGTCATCAGATCTGGACGTTGCCATATTGGAGCACTCGCCTCATTAGAAAACATTAGGCTGAAGTAAATCCCTAACATCGTCAAGGAAAATGGTTAATTATTGCCGTGTTTTAGGTTGTACCAATAGGTCAGACTGAGAAAAACATCTGGTGTAGGTATCGACTTCCAAAAGTTATTAAAAAAACAGGGAGAAAGGAGAATAATGCCAGAAGTTATCATAGGAAGGGGGGCGCTTGTGGTTGAACTTGGTACTTCGTCTCCCTCACCCAACTCATATGGATCTGCGCTGCCAATAAACTGTAATTTCTCTAAACATTGCACCTTTCCTTGTGGTCCAAGTCCTGCCCTATATAGGCTAGTGACAAACGGTCAGAAAGGGCTTTAGTTTTTGAGATACCCCTACCGGAGGTAGAACTAAACCCAACAATGTTTTTCCTCATCTCTAAGGTCTCCCATATATGAAATGGATTCTTGGGTAAAAATATTTTACTGCTAAGATTGTTAAATTATCAGATATTGTTATACACCCCAAAACCAAAAAAGGACTAAAATATAGCCTGTCCGTATTTGAGTTAAGGCATATAAATTAGTGATGATCAATCACACAAGCTCTGAGAGCTTTGAAACTTGGCATGTTTATAGTCAGGAAGTTGCTTTACCTACTAGAAAATACTGGATGTAAATATCTTGATGTATGAAATGAATAGAGACATGTAAACATACACCTAAAATAAGCGGACATGCAAAAAATGAATATCTATGCAGAATGTTTTCATTTACTTTGTAGCTGCTTTACCAGGGATTATCATAGAAACACATACTGTATGATGGCTTGTTGGAAAGGTGGGGTTGTTCTGAATCCAACAATACCAAATATGTAAATATAGTATGACGAATCAGGGTGTTCAGTCACTCAATGTATGAGGTGTCCAAAATGAAAGAAAACAAAACTGGCAAAATACAGTCTCAAGTCCAAATCACATTATCAGTGGTGAGAAGAATGTTGACAAATTTATTGTTACTGCAAGGTAAGTGCTGCTCTATATTTACATTTAATAATGATACATTTCATATGTCCCAGTATTAAACAATTCATATGAAACACAGATCCAATTGAATCAGGTTTACATTGGAATGGAACACCTTTATTAAAATATTTATATTCACTTGAATTTTGTTTTGGTCAAGTCATTACTGAATAATGGAAAATAATATTGTTAGTTTTTGTCTGTCCAGACCAGCAGTGGACAGTACAGCCTACACTCCTTACTTCACCCCTAAGTAGCTAAACAGTTAGTTGTAGAAACTATTTTCCCTAGTTAAGAAAGTACTTAGCCCTCTGACCAATGTTGCACGTGTAATTCAACTTGATTTGCATTTCAATGAAAATTCTGAAATGTATATAATTTTTCCTTTTCACTAGTCTTTTGAATTATGGAGAATGTCTTACAGGCATTGGATCCAAAGCTTTGTATCATTTGTGGGAAACGTTTTGAAAAGGGCAAGAAAAAAGATCCCTATGTCCAAAACCCTACTGTAGAAGGCCTCCAACGCATACAGTACTTACCCACTCAGCAGAAAGAGAGATGGTGATGTCCATAAAACTCTGGCTCCATATACAGATGATATTTCCTCCAAAATCAAATTTTCATATCATGTAGAGTGAACTACTGCAGTAAGACAAAAATCAGTGAGCAGCAGCAAGTTGCAAATGCTGAGAGTGAGAGCACATCTGCACCAAGAAGGCTGAGTAGGGCTGATAAAACATAATTTCAAATACTGAGAGATTGTTTCATTTGTGGGAAGGCCAGCTCTAGATCAGAACCTTTGACAGCCAATTCAACTGGTACAGGGGCAATATAAATTATAGGCCAAGTATACTTGCGTATACAAGGAATTTGGTCTCTGCATTTATCCCATCCGTGAATTAGTGAACACACAGAGCACACAGTGAACACAATGAGGTGAAGCACACACTAACCTGGAGCAGTGAGCTGCCTTATTACAGTGGCGCTCGGGGAGCAGTGAGGGGTTAGGTGCCTTGCTCAAGGGCACCATGGATGTGGGCATGGGAGAGCAGTGCTCAACCACTTCCCCTGCCTTTTTTCCCTTCTGGGTCGGGGATCGAAACGGTAACTCTTCGGTTAGCCCGAACCCCTAACCAGTAGGCCATGGCTGTCCCCAGTACCAGAGACAAGGTCCTTCGGGCAGCTTCTGAATGTACATTCAAATTCTTCATGCCCAGATCACTTTTGCATATGATGGCAAATACCATAAAATGTGCCTTGAACAAAATCTCTGAACAAAATATAACAGCAGCCATAGGAAATAATCAAAAAAGCAGACCAATGTCTATAACAAAGCCTTTATTAAGCTCACTGAAGACATTGATAAAACAGTATTGTCCAAAGATATAAAAGTGAGGACTCAATTCTTTGACTGATAGCTATGACAACATACTAAAGACCATTGCTAAACAAGAAGGTGTGTCTATACAGTAGTTCAACACAAGAAATATAGATCCTGGAAACTAAAGGAAAAGCTGATACAGCATTACAAACACAGGCTTGCATTTGTTCCACGTCCAAGACAGTCAGATCTGATCTGCTCAGATAGTATGAACATATTGTGCACTGAGGAAAGCTGCTAAACTCACAGAAATAACAGTAGACTGAGACTACACTTCCACAGACAAGTCAGAGTCTTTCTGAAATCCAAATATTACACAGGGCGGCAGGCATATTGAGGAAAAGCATGGATCAGGTAGAGCATGACAGTGAGTATTATGTCAGCAGTGACTGTCTATAATGTTTCCAATGCAGCAAGTATGTACCCAACATCCTGTATGACTTTGTGAACTGGTGTGTTGATTAACATGCCCACAGAAATTACCAATCATGTGATGATGACCCAGCTTCAAAGGAGAATCTCTGTGTTATCGCAATTTGTCATGATCTCATTGAACAGAGCTGTCACATCCATACGCCAATCACACTGGGACTTCCCATTTTGATACATCATGAGTTTGGTAGTAAGACAGTCATCAATGAGCTCAGTGCAATGAGACACTGTGTTTCCTATACAGATGTTAGGCACTTCTCACATCTTTTGCAGCAGACCAGATATCAAGGACAGAGAGTGGTGTCTACATCCCAACTGTTCTTACTTGAGTTGCTGAACATGGAATTTGTGATGCAGCCATCAGCAACTTTGACCAAAATGAAGACCCTGGATGTGAAGCGTAAAAGAATGGACAAAATGTACCTGTATACAAGTTTATCTCCATCCATTCATATCAATCGTGTTTAAGGTGGTGAGGGACCTCTGAACATGAGGGAACCTGTGCTAGGCATTTATCTGCTGTGGAGACTTCGCCTCTTTGGAACACAACAGACATCATAGCATGAGTTGTACACTTCCCATCCAGGGTGTCTTCATTTTGGTAAAGGTTGTCGATGGCTGCATCAACAATTCCATGTTCAGCAACTCAAGTAAGAACAGTTGGGATGTAGACACCACTGTCCTTAATCTATATTTCTTGTGTTGACACACCTTTATGCTCAGCAATGGTCTTTAGTATGTTCTCATAGCTATCAGTTCAACTATCAAAGAGTTGAGAGTCCTCACTTTCCTACCTTTGGACAATACTGTTTTATCAATGTCTTCAGTGAGCTTAATAAAGGCTTTGTTATAGACATTGGTCTGCTTTTTTATTGTTTTCTATGGCTTCTGCTATATTTCATTTAGAGATGTAGTGTGCAAGGCATTTTATGGTATTTGGTATCATGCAAAGAGATCTGGGCATGAAGGAATTTGAAGATGTACATCTTCATCAAGCCTTTCAGAAGCTGCCCGAAGGACCTTGTCTCTGGTACTTGCGACTGTTCCAGTTGAAATTGCTGTCAGAGGTTCTGGTTTAGAGCTGGCCTTCCCACAAATGAAACAATCTCTCTGTATTGTAAATTATGTTATATCAGCCCTACTCAGCCTTCTTGGTGCAGATGTGCTCTCACTCTCAACATTTGCAACTTGCTGCTGCTCACTGATTTTTGTCTTACTGCAGTAGTTCACTCTACATGATATGAAACTTTGATTTTGGAAGAAATATCATCTGTATATAGAGCCAGAGTTTTATGGACATCACCATCTCTCTCTCTGCTGAGCAAGGGTAAGTATGCGTTGGAGGCCTTCTACTGTGGGGTTTTGGACATACATAGGGATCTTTTTTCTTGCCCTTTTCAAAATGTTTCCCACAAGCTTTGGATCCAATGTCTGTAAGACATTCTCTACAATTCAAGAGACTAGTGAAAAGGAAAAAAATCAGAATTTTCATTGAAATGCAAATCAAGTTGAATTACACATGCAACATTAGTCAGAGGGCTAAGTACTTTCTTAGCTAGGGAAAGTAGTTTCTACAACTAACTGTTTAGCTACTTAGGGGTGAAGTAAGCAGTGTAGGCTCTAATGTCCACTGCTGGTCTGGACAGACAAAAGCTAACAATATTATTTTCCATTATTCAGTAATGACTTGACCAAAACAAAATTCAAATGAATGTAAATATTTTAATAAAGGTGTTCCATTCCAATTTTAACCTGATTCAATTGGATCTGTGTTTCATATGAAATGTATCATTATTAAATGTAAATATAGAGCAGCACTTACCTTGCCGTAACAATGAATGTGTCAACATTCTTCTCACCACTGATAATGTGATTTGGACTTGAGACTGTATTTTGCCAGTGTTTCATTTTGGACACCTCATACATTGAGTGACAGAACACCCTAACTTGTCATACTATATTTACATATTTGGTATTGTTGGATTCAGTACAACCCCACCTTTCCAACAAGCCATCATATGTGTTTCTATGATAATCCCTGGTAAAGCAGCTAAAGTAAATGAAAACATTCTGCATATATATTCATTTTTGCATGTCCGCTTATTTTAGGTGTATGTTTACATGTCTCTATTCATTCCATACATCAAGATATTCACATCCAGTCTTTTCTAGTAGGTAAAGCAACTTCCTGACTATACACATGCCAAGTTTCAAAGTTCTCAGAGCTTGCGTGATTGATCTGCACTAGTTTATATGCCTTAACTCTAATACGGACAGGCTATATTTTAGTCCTTTTTTGGTTTTGGGGTGTATAACAATATCTGTTAATTTAACAATCTTAGCAGTAAAATATTTTTAGCCAAGAATCCATTTCATATATGGGAGACCTTAGAGATGAGAAAAAACATTGTTGGGTTTAATTCTACCTCCGGTAGGGGTATCTCAAAAATGTGGGGCCATTGTCACTAGCCTATATATTCCTTTGCATCTTAGACGCATTTTGATTAGCTTTTCTGTTGTTTAGACACGGCTACAATCACGTAAGATATCCAAAGTGCATAATACTCCATTGTACTTCATTCACCGAGTATCGCCAATATGGCAGCGCGTGCTGGGTTACCATGGTTACCGGCCAGAATGTGACGTCCGTGCAAATCCCTAATAGAGTGTCCCAGTGACGTCACTTCCATTTGCCTCCATGGGACCTATCTTTCAAAAAATTTTGAACGCCAGTCTATGGCGAAAAAGAAATGATTTTCTGGTCCCGGTTGACTTGTGCCTTGAATTACCCATATGATGTTTGTCAATTTTAAAGACAAATTTTCATGTAAAGACATTTGCAGTTTGTTTCGCAACTATTGAATTACAACATTGTGAAAGATCGTAATTCCAACGACTACAAACCCATCAGTCGCGCTAGTGACGTTAGCTCATTCACAGCCACACTAGATTGTACAGGCATACCAGCAACAGATCTTAATTGGGCTTTCCTTGCTGACGAAAATACCATGAGTCAGTGGATTAAATACATCAGGTAAGTTGTATTCGTCCATAGACTGTACATTAGATACTGTTAAGTGACATAGCAGGCAGCAAGATGCAACCGTTAACTAGCCTAACAGCTAGCATGCTAATCTTATCGTTTCATTACGTTGGTGACGTACATCGTTCGAGACGAGAGATGTAGTCCATTGAGCGGATTCGCACAAAACCAACATAACTTTTGAAGTCTATCGAACAACAGTACTTTCTTGACGTGAAAATTTATCTTTTAAATTCACACACATCTTATGTGAAATTCGTGGCACAATTCAAACTGGACCAAAAAATAATTGTTATCTCTCCATTAACTCCCGTTCATATTTTTTTGAAAGACAGGTCCCTTGTAGCGGAAGTAAAACAGAAGTCACTGGGACACTCTATAGAGCTGCACAGTCCCGCCCACAGCCGATGCAATTCAATGCAATTTCTCCATTGACAATTGCGGTATAAGCCATAAAAACTTAACTGCACGTGGTAGACTTAAAACCAGCTACGGCTGTACTAAGCGATTGTATATGCTCCTATAGACACCAAGAGTTCATGGGGCACTAACCTTGTTTTGAGATAAATGCCTTTTATTCGCGATCTCTTGGATAAGTACTTCATTACCCACAATCCTGAACAATCCCACAGTGATGCCTCTGATTGGTGGAAAGGTCGTTATGGTCATACCAGAACCCGTCTACAGAGAGCCTCCCCACTTTGGCTGCAGTTCACCAGAGTTCACCTAGATGCCGATCGCGGGCGAGTCCAAAATACATGGGGTCCTATGGAGCTACATGGCTACATTTATTGTTTTCACCTATTTAACAACTGAAACCCTCAGATTTTATTTTATTTTTCGCAAAATGGATATGGATTATCAATCAAAAGTGAAATAATCCGGGAGTCATGTCCTTTCGTTTTCTTACAGGTTGGGTCGTTGTTGCCCATAACACGCTAGCATTGATGCTATGCTATGATCATGCTAATGAATGACGTCACTGACACGTTTGAAAGGCTTTTTAGAACAATTAAGTGTCTTTAAAAAATATAATACTCAACCAAGTGTATTGTCTTTGCCTCCCTTTCGAATACAATATTCAAATTACTTTAAAAAAAATTATATCCCGAGAAAAGTGGATTTTAAGGGGTACAGCTCCATAGACCTCCATTCATTCTGGACTCGCCCGCGAGCGCCCCTAGATGCAGTACCACACCGGAAGAGTTCGAGAGTGAAGGTTCTCCCCTTATTAGACATTCTCTGGTCATACTTTGAAACTTTCTCAGCGAAAAATATTGACAAAGATGGTGGAGTCTTTTACTGCCTATGGCGAAAATCTTAATGTGATTAAAAACTTTCTTGATGAATATTGGTACTTGTATCAACAAGGATTGGGGTTTATACATCACACAAACTTAGTCAGGGCCAATACACTATCAAATAGACCACTGTAAATGTTAGTTTAAACACTCAAACTTTTCAGGTAGCCGACAGGCTAACCTTTAGCATTTCCGACATTGTATGTCATTACATAATGCAGCTAACATTAGCCTACATGCTGCAACACAGTATGAAATATATTATGTTTTAGTGAGTGTCCAAAGGGGTGAAAGGCACTTTAAAAAATTATTGACTGTTGTGAAATTATTGACTGTTGTGTGTCCGAGAGTCAGTTTGTGGGTTTTGTAAGGGCCAGCATGAGGGACAAGACCTACAAAGTTGTGGCGAGTTAAGCAGGGAGGTTGGTAACGTTAATGCTGCTAGCAGTGCTAGTTAACATTAGCGAGGCTACTGTAGCCTTCATACTGTATGATTCATATCAATCATTAACCTAGGAATACTTTTGTAATTTGTGCATTTAATGGATGAGTCAGGTAACGTTACGAAGCACTGCCGTTAACGTTAACCGCTTTCACACACACACAATATAAAATACACGATGATAAATATAAAATTCAATATCAAAACACTATTATTTAGCTCGGAAATGAAAATATGTACACAGTCTTGTACCTTTGACTTTTTTTGGATTTTCTCTTCGTTTTTTCACTCAAAATGATATATTGTATGCTTATGGGTTATGCCGTAGCTGGTTAGCCTAAGACATGCTGTAAAACTCTTTAGATATGGATTTTTCCAAACGTCAATGGGACAAAAGAATGGGAATCTTACATCCGGCACCTAACCGCATTTTGGCTGTGGGCGGGACTGTGCAGCTCTATAGGTTACTCTATATCGAGAGAACAAAGGTATGCTACAAGACATCAGTCAAAAACAATTGAATATGTGTCACACTAGTTCACCTGCAGGTAGCCAGAAGCAAGAGGACAATCTCACTTCATAAGAAAATCAAACCTACAACGCTGGGACAACAAGTCACTTGCTTTAGCCACTACACCATTTATCACTGTGCTGATTTTAAGAGTCTGTGATGATTATAATACTAGCCTATCAAAAAGCAAGGCAATACTCAAATTAACATAAATAGCAAGAATGAGCCAAGTATGGAAGTCAGTTTCTTAATGAAAATTAAGCTACAGGATAGATCAATCATTGAGTCACGAGATAAACATCCACTTCGTAATTTTTGGTTAGGCGCTCCAGACAGCAACTGGAACTACCAAGAAACGACACAAGTGCGACTGCCCAGGGGCAGTAGTTCAAACGACCAAACTTTGCGTCCTTGTTTGCGATTGAGAGTTTGAACTACCCTTTCTAGAAACACCAAATCCAAGAACGACGGAGCGAACTACCAAGGTTGCGACGCAAGTTAGCAAACAACGCTTTCTAGATAAGAGCCCCTGGCGAGTAGGACCACTTCGACTGGCGTTCCAATGCAATTCTCCTTGTAGGAGGTCAGAAATTTCGGACCTCCCAGTTGTCTGGAATGTGGCATTAGCTTCAATTAACACCCGGATCTATATGGGCAAAGATGGCAGCTTTGGGTACTTTTTGTAGGCTAACTTCAGAGGTCTATAGGAATTTGGTGAGGCCTTTAAAAACATAGGCCTACTGTATGTGTGTACATTCACATTGGAATATTTTGTTAGAATTCCATATGTCAAGTGAAATGTGTAGCCTACCTTTAGGTATTATTTTGTTATTATATATATTCCAACGCAAAATATATTTCAATTAATTATTTCTGTGTAGGCTACACTGAGTAGTAGGCTGGTTGCAATAGAATTGAAAGGTCAAACCGTGCAAAACAAGACAGAATAAAGCCAAGATGAATTGTGTCCTGGGCTACTCTGCAGTCGAATGTTCGTGAGGACTTGAGCTCTAACGCCGCTACAGACTGCAGACATGGTAATCTAAACTACTACCTACCAAATTGAATCATGGTACTGTGAGTTTATCTTCTTTTGCTTACCTAGGGGAAGAGCCATGGCCAAGCCGAACCATTGCTTTGGTTGGTATTTGCCAGCTAGGAGATTTGGAGTGTGTATGTCTGCTAATAATGGAGGAACCGAATAAAGAGGTCAATACTCTAGATAGCAGAGCCTATCCGAATTAATTTATTTTGTGAATAAGCTAAACTGGACTTTGAGTTTGTCATGCTATATACAATACTAAGCCACACTAAATACAAATAAAGCCTAATTAAGTAATACTTTTGGGTGAACTTTAATTTTTAAAGAAGTGGGTTTTCAGAGTAGGCCTAAAAGGTTGTCAGTAAATAGTAGCCCAGAGGTTCCCAACCGCTTGGTTCTCAATACCGATTTCAAGTTTTTGCCTGAAATTGCATGCCACCTGCTTCAGATGCCACTGTACCCACCTAGTTTGGCCTATAATCAAATGCTAATCAAAGGTTTTGCTCTTTGGAAAGCTAAGGCACTGTAGTTTCTTTGGAAACAATCAGAATAACTCTATGATGACACATTACAGAGGCTTGAATATAGTTTTTTTTCTTTATGCCGGATTACAAGCATCTCTGAACTGACAACATTTCAGCCCTCTAGGTCACTTGATATGACTTAGAAACGCAACTGAGCCCTAGAGCCCAATATATCCCAATATAGAATGAGCATATGAGTACTTTAGACCATTATTTGCCAAGGTACACTCATGTGTTTTGTAAAATGCCCTATGGAAACTGCCCATAGGACTTTTGGTTATCCAGAATGCATACTGACAATCAAATGCTTAGGCCTACTGCATATGAACCCCTTTGTGTAGAAGCATTCACATTGTTTTCCGGGGTCTCACTGTTAAACATTGGGATATTGAATTATCGGGGACACTGTATCAGTTGTTGACATAATATTATTATGTCATGTTATGATGTTATATTATGATATTATCTGCACTATCTAAGTTAATTAGCGGAGTCATGCCACACAGTAGCTTTCATAAAACACCGCATTGGTTTGTTTTAACACAGCATCCTTCCTGTAAGGGACACTCACTTGAGAGGACCATTCTTTTTAGTTTCTCTCAGGATCTACTGAAAAGCAGTATAATCAGAGGACAGGGCATGACAATAAAGCTCAGATGTTTACTTGATTGAAGCATGTTTTATGGATGAGGGGTGTGCTTGCTCTCGTGGTGCGGCTCTGGTTGTTGGACATTTAATTGCTTAAGTAAAACACATTACTGGGGTCATTTATTATCTCCCATCAGTGTCACTTAGTGCACACCTTCATCTGACGTGACTTCACAGGACACATATTAAAACTTGCTCTCCTGATAGCTCACCACAGGAAGCTATTATTGTTTACTCTCGATGCCTGTTACTGCTGCGCAAGTCTAAAATAAACAACAACAGAAAAAAACAAGAAATCATAATTCATCTTGGAGAAGTCTCCCAAGACAGATCATTTTCATGATTGAATATACCCCCCACGATTAATTTTAATGTGTTGAGGCATAAGTCATATTTCAACAGGATACTGTTGAGGCAATGAATGACAGGCAATTTTCAGATGTCAAGCCCTATAACATTAATTAAAGAAATGGACATTTAGGTGGAAAAGTAGTCATGAGATGAAAGGGAACGTGAGACAGAGAAACACAATACATTTGTTTTATACATTTGCTAATAGTACACTAATATGCAGATTCAAATTGATGCAAAGAATACATATATTACTGTACTCACAGCAACATATAACATTGTCTTCAACATTCAGGGTCTATATTTCAAGATCCTGCATACAGAAACACGTATACTGCACACCCGAGATTACAGGTAATAGGCTACAGTGTATGTACCATGGTGGTCAAATACCACCTGAAAGTAAGAGTAATTGTATGCCAGGGTACCCACTTTACAGCAACCTTCCTCACATTTTCCTGATTGTTAAAGGTTTTGTTTTGTCATTGTGGAGTGATTCGGTGACTTATCTGAAGGGGAGAGCACTGAGTCTGCCGCATAACACTCCCACCACTCAAGGTCATTCTTTCTGCTCCCTCGATTAAGAGGCGATGTTTGGCAACTCTCAGAGCCCCATGCAATGTTGGCTTTAAATAGTTGCGATCTAATGGCAAATCAATAGCAAACGGAAGGATGATTAAGCATTTGCCCGGTGACTAATAGCATTAAACCCCTGGCTCCGAGAAGCATTAATGGTTCTAACTTGCGTTTCTTGCCAGTGAAATGAATCCAGCCAATTTGTCAGGGGCAAGAGCCCAAATTTAACTGAGACATATGATTGGTGCTCAATTACTTTGTATTGTGTGTGTGTGTGTGTGTGGTGGTGGTGGTGGTGGTGGTGGGGGGGGGGGGGGGGGGGGGGGGTAGGTTAAAAGAGCATGGATCACAGAGAATACAAAAGGCTTCATTTAAATTCAATTAAAAAATGGCATCGATTGGCAGTCTTGTGCACACATTGATATGCATGAAAACTCAGTGGAACCAGTGAAGTATGCTCTAATTTGTTTGGCTGAGAAGAGTGTGAAAGGCATTTGAGCAAATCAGACCCATTTACACACACATACACGCATGCACAGATGCACACACACACACACACACACCACAACATACAAATTAACAGAAGTACCCCACAATATAATGGGATAATAGAACATTTCACTGATGACGATCAAGGTGACTGCTTAGTAACTTTTGTGACAGGTTTTGTTGTAGCCTATTATTCTTCAGACACAGAAAATGTAGCATAATATTCTGCAGCCCATACACAGTAATTGAATGTTTACGTCAGTATTTTCTGTGCCATTTCTGATGCTAATTAAAATGTTCCTACTTGTACGAAACATCTGAACGTTGAGCCGTAATCAACTGAAATTCACCCACTGTTTGAGAATGGCTTAGTCTGTCATTTGAAGATTATTTTACAGGCCCTCTTTTCAAAATGTTGACTAAATACTTCAATCCACAAACACAGTCATGGACTGCATATGGGTACCAGTAACTCAGGATGAGTGAAGGGCAATGACCTTGCTTTGTACTGACAGCAGTGCATGGTGGAAGCCTGGTGGCAGGGTGGAAAAAAAAACATACTCACCACTGGGCAAGCTCGGCAGGTACTTCAACTCCACCGGCCTTGGACCTCTTGTTTCCGCCGAGAGAGCACTGATGGTGTTGGGGGCACAGAGATCTGCCAAGACTCTTGACTTTAATCACGGCCTGCGTGGCTTTCACTCAGAGTAGCCTCGGGCTAATGTCCAGCAGGTGTTCAGTCCAGCCATGTTCAGCTCCGCGTGATTTCGCTAATTAGCTCGCAACTCAAATCAGAGTCAGGAGGCAGTTGAGAGAGAGAGAGTTAGCCAAGGTCACTAACCTCACACCTGAGCACTGTGAGTTAGAGCATGTGAAGGTCATAGAGGTTGAAATGACAAAAGTTTGCAGGAAATGAATTGTACATAACGTATGGTGGTACCTATTCACTTGAGCTTTCACAAATTAGATTATTTAACATACTAAAACAAATGTTCAGATGGTCCCAGACCCCACATATAGTGTTTGTAAGGCACTTGAATGCATGTCTTGTAATTAAAATGTCATGGACAATTAAATGGTTTCCCACATTGTAACTCTATTGTCTCTCACAAAGCATGCACCAACTTTATAAAAAAAAAAATATGTATACTGTATATAAACAGCAACTTTTACACCTGACAGTTGCATCAAAACAGTTACTGTCCTCAAATTAATGAATCACAATGAATCATCTGGACTATTTTCATAGACGGTCCATTTCAACCCACAGCTCATTAAGTCAACAGTCACCCTCGGTTCAATCAATTCTGAATAAAAAGAGCTTCATAACAGTTTGGCAAGTCCTAAAACTCTGGGCAAAGTTTCCCAAAAGTGCCGTAGCGGTAAGAGGGTCATTAAATGACAGAGCCGGCATAAATCTGAATCCTGTCTCACTTGACGATCGTAATGCTACAATGCATCGGGGAGCTAGTTTGCAACCTCGTCTAGGGGAAGCCATTGCGATTCTCGGGTGTGGACTCAGACAGTTTGGGAGACTTTGTGTAGTCGTCTAATTTGCCTTTTCGCTGACTTCTCACTTCCACTCTTGTTTTTTTTTTTTTTTTTCAAACCAAGGCATAAGGTGGCATGTAGTGTTTGTCAGTTGGACAGCCACCGAAAGGCACGCTTTTAAAGTGGCATGTCAGTGTGCCGACTTTGTGAATAATGCAGTGTCACACTGATAAGTGATCATTCTAACAGATGCTTGGCAACACTGCCTCTGTCTGTGTATATTTCTCAGCCTGTTGTGTGGAACACGTTGTGTTGTGGACTTGAATGCATACTTCCGTTCATTGCAGTGGTTTGGGTCCTGAGGAGAAGTGATTTCTTGACCTTAGCTGTACATGCTCTGGTTCATCAGATCAGCATTAGAGCCAGAGAAGGCTGAAATTGGTGTTTGATCTGTACTCCTACATATTAATTAAAAAACAACATTTAGCTATTAGCTTGCTTTTTATATCAATTCATTGTTAGTTATCTTAAACTCCTGTCTTACAAAGCTGTATAACAAACACAACAGGTTTCTATAACAGAGATGCGGAAAGATGTTTAAGACACTTTTGTTTGGGAAATGTCCTTGATATTGCATCCATAGTACATTGCCGTCAAGTACTGCCATACTACATGCTGCATGCTCTAAAACTGACATTTGAACTAATCACTCCTGTCTGTCACTCCATAGAGAGTGTATACTGCTGTCTACATCTGCCATTGCAATAGCCCCCCACCCCCCTCCAGATTCACCATAATTTACTTGTTTCGGGTAATACAAGGCTGGGTGAGTATGGATGAGTTCACAAGTTAATGACTCATTATTCACTGAATATGATAATCAACACTGAAACAACGGCGTGTTATAATTACCCATGTAACTTAAGCATCACTGGTTTGGCCAGCCCTAGTACTTAATAATAGCCAATAAAGAGGGCGGTGAAGGCTCTGGTAACAAAGAGCTCATGGCCGCCTTCTTTGGCAGAGTTTATTTTGGGATGTGGGATCATGGTGTGACATTTTGGTGTGCTTCTTGGTCTTGTGGCTCAGCTGTTGAAATGAAGAGCTAACAATCCCAAGGTTGTAAAATAGGCTAGATTTTTTTGGAAACACATATACGGATTGAATGTAATAATTAAATTAACTGAATGTTAGAGGGATACTCTTAGAAAGGTGTTAAAACATTGATAATGTTAAATGGTGTAGGCTTAACCCATGTAAGGTGTTAATATTTTTGTTACTCAGCCAATGTCCTGGGTTATTAGGTTTTTTTAATTAATACAGCCATAACAACCATGTGCAGTCATTGAAAATTAGTTCTTTTTTAAGGTTCTTCACAGAAAATAAGCCAAGGCCAGTGAGTCGGAGTTCGAAAATTATTTTGGCAAATATTGAAAAAGGGTCCCACAGACCCAAAGTCCTTACAAGGGCTCATAATTCATAATGTTACAAGAGAATGATTGAGTGATGTTGTATATGAACACAGTTGGTATTGAACAACAACTTCAAATGGGTTTGGACTGTCTGGCTTTTCTAGTGAATGACTTGTACTAAATAATGAAAGAATGTCTGGGACAGGGCATGCTAAATTGTTCATGGATAGATCCTGGTGACCTCTAATATAAAAAGTATCCTTCTCTTGAGAGAAAATATTGTCTAGTGATCCAAGCAGGCCAGTATTTGTAGTTTATGTATTTATTTATTTATTTGTCTCTATAAATTCAAGGCTATGTCCATGTGAACCACAGTGTGGGATAACTGGATTACTTTATTCAGCCCCAATCTATGGTTATGGATCAATCTATAGCACTATCCCTTCATCAAACAGAAGCTCAGTGTGCCTGCTACTCAGTGTCTGAGGGCCTCGCTATGGATTGATAGCTGCTGTTCAAGGCCACTGGATCTTTGCATGACACAGTAATGAAAGGAAGATGTATGGCCGAGGTTTGCAAGGGGAGCCTGAGGGGCCCCCATGCCTTACAAGCATATTATGTACCCAATGAACTGACAGCTCCTGAATACAAGAGTCCAGTGAGCACCGCAACCTTAACTACGAGGGCTACTGCTAACAAAAGGTGCAAGAATGACAGAAGTCTGAAATGTTTGTTATGAAATATAGTCTCTGTTTGCTGACTTGACATTAGAAAGGGCATCATTAGTCAACTACAGTAATATGTCACATCATTTATGTGGTATTAGGCTTTAGTTGAATATTCCATGGTAATTGGTTCCAACTTCCAAGGGTGTGTATAACATATATTGAATCATTGAGGCTGATGCAAGACCCCGACATCATCATGGTTATGTCTTGTTATCATGGAGATCTATCATTTGACTGTGAGGATCCATTCGAAATGATTGTATGGCTAGTCTAATTTTGCCTTACAGGCTTCCACAATAGCAAAAGCTAGTTCTATTATACACGTTGTTTGTGGAAACATCTGATATAAAGTTAAGATTTCTCTTGGGTAAAACAACAACAGACTTACCTGGCATCAGAGTATATACACTTAAAAGAAATAGCTCATAAAGCAGTAGGTTGAAATCCTTATTTATTGGGACATTGTTGCGTTTTGGTTATCATACCAACATATACAGTAGGTTAATCAGCATCTTTATCAATACTGGTTATACAGCTTGTTTCTGAGCACATAAACTTTTGTTGATTTATTAGTGGACTTAAGCCACTGAGTCACAAGACTGAGTTCACATGAAAACCTCCACTCTTATTCACAAGCAAAATTATTCATGTCTTCCAGTGCCTTTGCCAGTGAAAACAAATCAATATGTTCATGCAAACAGCTGAGTGCTTGAGTATCAAAAGAGACCCGACAATGGGGCTTAATGAATGTGGAGGGCTTTGAAAAGGCAAAGCAGAAACTGGACTGCGCTGAGTGAAGAAGCTGGTGAAAAGGTTGTGAGATTATCTCACTGTGGCGAGGTAAGAGCGGGGTCTGTGTTATTTGCTGTTTACCCACTCATCCTTTTCAAGTCTAGCTCATTCAATGGGCTTTGGTGGTCGATACTGTCAAAATTAGGTGTTTGGTAGGTTTTGGAGGGCTATTTCCGTTGTTTCTTACGATTCCTTCCACCCGATAAAAACATTTTTTTTCTGTTTTTTGCTACAAAAGAAATGTTGTAAGATCAAAATTCACACAATTCATAGCTGGTCAGCCTAAGGCAAGGCCTAAAACTCTATATACTGTATGGATGTTTCCAGATGACGAATGGAGAAATTAATGGCAAACTTACTTCTGGAGCCTGAGCCCTCATGAAAGTGGGTGGTGACTGTTGAGCTCTATTGTTGGCAGGAAAAAGTTATTTAATGTGGCGGCTAATGCAATAAACCAACAGGTCCACCATATCCTATAGTCTTTAGAACTGAGTTATCAGAAGGTCTGTGACTTGTCTCTCAGTGGCACCCCATTAGGTCTGTTTAGAGTGCAGCAATCGCAAGCAAGCTCCCCAGCTATATGTGGAGCAGTTGATCATGCATGCTTGTTGTGCATTCTCTTTCATGTCATCCACCACGAGGCTAGATCAAGACTTGGGCATCACGGTGCTCTTTGGCTGATCAAGGCACAAGGTACCACACCAGAGGAATTCTGTGCGAGGAGGCCCGTCACGCAATATGTATGTCAGCAATTTTGGGGAAGGATAAAGGAGACAGGAGTGACAGGTCGGACAAAGGGGAAGAAGGCACATGCTGAAGGCATGGCAATGAGAGCGATTTGTTTACAGAGTTTCGGTGGAAGTTGTGCGCTCCAGTCAAAGTGAGGGAACTCAAAAGGGATGGTGGGGGAGTGGTGCAGGAGGGTACAGAAGACAGCACAAAGAAAGGGAGAGAAGGAAACAGAAAGAATAGAGGAAGAGAGTAGAAGAAGACAGAAATGAGAGGGAGAGAGGGGGAGATAAGGTAGTCAGTGACTGTCAGCAGTGTTCCTGCATTGCTGTGCCAAAATCTCAGCCAGACTGTCAACATGGTGCAGGAGATGTTGGAGGAGTTAGATCTATCCTGGGTTTGGGGACTTGAGTGCAACACTCTGGCACCAGCTCTGACTGCTAAGCATCTCAAGGCTCAGAGGC
Source organism: Alosa sapidissima (assembly GCF_018492685.1). Classification (NCBI taxonomy): domain Eukaryota; kingdom Metazoa; phylum Chordata; class Actinopteri; order Clupeiformes; family Clupeidae; genus Alosa; species Alosa sapidissima. The sequence continues at coordinate 6,367,118 of NC_055979.1, read as the reverse complement.
CCACTGGAGAGCAGCTGCACAGCTATGTAAGGAGCACTGTGGAAGAAGCAGGCCCTTGACCCATTTCCTTTTACTGCTCCATTTATTTGTTTATGATAGAGTAGGGTAATAAAATCCATTTTGAAGTGCTCTTCCCAGTGTATACCATGTTGTATAATCCATTCTGAATTAGTTAGTATTTTTAGTGCTTCACAAAGCCTAGGGTATTTGATATGGAATGAGAGTGTAGATCGGTGGCATGTCCTCAAGATCACATCATTGAGGCAATATATTCAAATTAACTATGCGGTTCATATGAACAACGTAACCTTTTTTGTAGATAACTTGGCGTCTGTGATGCATGGTGTTTCACGGTTAAGTCATATTGTCAGATTTTACTCTTGATTAATATGTTTGAATTCACATCCATACACTGCTGTTTAACATGTGACACTGGTTTAATTTGGTCTCTACTCTGAATATATCCTGACATTAGTTTTGCATGTACTACCCCAGCATATATCCAGTAAGTCTCTAACAAGCGTATTCAAAAATGGACTACTTTTATAATCATCTGCTTTGTAATTAGAAGCAGTGCCTATGGCATATAAGCCTACTGCACATATGGGCCCTCCAAATTGATCCCAGCCCACCATATTATGACATCCTGGTGCAGTTGGAGCTACAGCTATCTCTTTATGTGCACACCAGACTGTTTAGCAGACGAAGGCCAATTCACACCAAATCTTTGCGGCAAAACAACCATTACACTGGAATTGCAGTGATGTGAGTGTTGCCAGCTGTTGCAAGCCATTTCAGAAAATGTGTTGTGTTTAGAACACTTTGACCTCATAATGTTTATGAGTTGTTATCACTCAGTCTGTCCAGTAGAGATGTCAGGTAAGAGTTTTGGTCAAAGGAGAACGAGGGCCCTATTGTGCACCCGGCGCAACGTGTCACAATCAGTGATGACCTTTTCGCCATGCGCCCCACTTCCATAGGTGTGGTTTGGTGTGTGATCTAAAAATTGCTATCTTACACCTTCTAAAAATCATTGCACCACTGATGAAAACAAACCTGGTCTATAGCGAAAAGCACATAAAGCCCAGCGGTCACAATATGTAAGCAGCCCTAACAACGAGTCCAGGGCAACAACTATTTTTCAGGATGAATAAGCTAGCCGTAGGATTTCTATTCAGTCATTCGAACACTATTTGGGTAATTATAAGTTATTATTTGGGTTAGTTATTAAGTTAAACCTTATCTGACACAAGATTCCACACAACTTCTTGTACAGGCCATGGTTATCTCCAAGCTGGAATATTGTAATTCACTGTTAGCTGGCCTACCTGCTTGCATAGACAGTAAAAGATATGGACAGAGCCATCATATAGACCTCAAACGAGACGGGTGAAGCAAATTTGAATCCAATTCCTGTTGGTGGACATCACATCAGTTGTCGCGCAACCTCAGTCCAGGCGGGAGAGAAACGAGTGACATTACGCAACGGTAACTCGTCTGGTAACTGTGATAAGAAAATTGATAACATGCAGAATGCTGTGAGTTTGAGTGGATTTGTTCTGATGCCTGGAGCGCCAACTCATCAAAACGTCACTTTGTTATTTCCCCCTTGATGCTTTCCTAAATATCTTTTCCCCAGACTGCCTTTGAGTTTCTTATCCAGAGAATACGGTTGCTTTGCTCCTGTGCAATGCTAAGTTGCATGCTCATTAAGTATGATTACGTCATGATGGCATTGTTTTCGGAAAAAAAAATATATATATTACTCAGCCGTAAAGTGAGTTACGAGGTTATGACACCAATCACACAATGTTATATTTCTCTGATAATAGAAAAGTTTCATATAAAGGCTTAAAGCAGCACCAAAGAACTTTTCCTCTGTCGCACGCACGCTTTGTTTATCCAGCGGCTTTGTAAATAACGATGTCCATACACAAGGTAGAATTTGTTGCATGATTTTATGAAAGTAGGCTATGATGTAGGTATTGCAACATCATGCAAGTCACATTTGTAGTTTCTTATGTCTCATTCCATCGAACTACAAATCCGCTACCCGATCTGGCAAACTTACATAGTGCGGTTATAGCCGATAGAGGGCTGCGAAGCGAATGCAGAAGTGGCGTTCACCCTGTTACGAGTTGATGAACCACGGAAACAATTTTGGAAACATTTTTTTAAGGTGCAAAAAACTCTTTGGTGTTGCTTTAAAACACTTCAGATAAAACGTTATTTGATGTCAAAGTGATGCCAAAATGAATGGGGTTAAATGGAATGCTAGCTGGAAGTGGTCTACACCTAGCCTCAGAGCCCATAGTGTCTACACTCTCCGAAAGTTAGTTTCAGTTCAGTTTGCCTATGAGTTCAAATAACAGGCGAGTGCAGAATGCATGTAGGCTATACTCTGCTAGTCGCACACAGTAGATTCCTTCAGATGCGTTGGCTGTCAAAATACTGACGGGCTTTTTGATGTTGCGGCTCTTAAACGGAATGACAGATGATTTAAAGGATGTTCAAAACACACCCATGATTGATTAAGAAACATAAGAACAAACCTTTTGAACAATGCGCCCAGCGTTTGATCACAAAATCACACCATTAAATTAGTGAATGTGGACTGGACATGCCTTAAATGTCTTTAATCCCTGTTTGTATTCACTGGTATGGGCAATAATATTTAAATGAAGTAGCCACAAATTACAATGTAATTTAGCTAGCAATGGTGTAACCAAAAAAGAAAGCAGCACTAGTTTAAAACAAGCACACCTTACACCTAAACTAACGATCAAACTTACACTCAAACTTACGAACTTACAGGCGTTGTAACAGAAACGTTGGTGCTGCTGCGCGTTGTTTCACTGGTGTGAACCCCTGGCTTTTAAAATGTGTGTTACAGTAAGTTGCTGGCGTATGAAATGTTGAAGCTTGTCTCGTGAAACTATGGTGTAAACTGGACATACCGCTCATTCACGGCGATGTACTGATTGCGGAGTAAGCAGGGACCTTGTGCTGCTCAACCAAATGAAAAAAGAAAGAGAGAAAGAAGAAAAAAATGCATTGTCTGGTGGGACCTTCAACAAAAATTATAAATAAAAATGAGGCTCACAAGGGGATATTACAGACAGCGAAAATAGATTGGGATTGGGGAGGAGACATCATCACAATGAAGCTTGATAACCTGTAGACATACATTAGAGAATTGGGGAGAAAACTGCTTGGTGGATAGAATGTCATTCTCGAGCAGGCAGGGCTAAGGAAAAGGAAAGGTTGATGCTGCGGAGTGCAATCAATAAAGCTACATTATCGAAGAATAAAGGATAGAGATCTTCTGGATATTATCATATAGAGAGCTATGTGAGGTACCGTGCCTGAAAGTACTGGAGTGAACATGGAGTTCACATATTTTAAACTCTCTAGACACAATTAAGCACTTTTCCACCAAGGCTGGGACAGACGGCATTGAAATGTAAAATGTATAAACTCAATTTGATGGGAATAGATGAACCTATGCAGCAGTGGATAACTTGTAGTAGTGTGTTTTGATAAACTCTGTTGCCTGTTAAGGTGGGTGGGTGGGTGGGGGGCATCCATTAACTTAAACTCTATTCAATGAAAGTTCACCATCTCTCAAGCAGTATTATCATGCATCATGCAGGTCTATTCATTCACTGTATGTATCTTGTGTAGCATGTTTCCAGTGGACATAAACTGGTTTGAGAATGTGTGCTTGTGGTTTGGTGCATACTCTCTGTGCCATCATTTCGCCTTACTCTTTTTTTGCCCAGATGCCACTAGAGAGAACTCAATATAGTCAAGGCTGGGTCCCTAAGCAGCCTTAAACGATTTGGTTGGTCTCGACCTTCAGCTGTCACTGTAGAGGGCAGCATCTTTTATGATGAGGGGAAGCAAGACTTGCAGGAAACATACAGATCTGGAGAAAATGATTAAGGATTTCTCCTCCTTTTAAATGAGATAGATGAATGGGACAATAACGATTCTTGACTTTGCGAAAGGCCCCCATACATCCTGGATTTTGCCATATTTGTCAGCCTGTCAGAGCAGGGGGGAACTGAAGACATTGCCTACCTGGCCACTTCTTGACAGTGTGTGGCATTCTGAATAACTGGAGCAGTTAGTCCTCTTAAGTTTGTAAAATGGTGTCTAAGCTCTACTAATTGCTTAAAGCTTAAGTATGTAGGATTTAAGGTGATCTTAGCAGAAATGGAAAATAGTATTCAGAATACTAGTGTAGGCCTACAGTAATTACCTCTAAATATGGATTGTGTATGTTTGATTATGCTATGTTATGCCACATGGCACAAGGACAGGACAAGCTCATTTGTATGCCATTTGATGGCTAGCGTGTATCTCCCACACTTGTACCTGAAGTAGTATTCAGTTGTTTGTAATTCAGCAACCTCACCACTAGAGGCTAGAGATTGTAGCTTTAACTTCAGTATCAATACAGTTTCCCCTCTTCTTCACAGAGTATGATTTTCATGCTGTTACATATTTGTTGTTGTCTCCCCCTGATCAGAATGCTGAATGGGATGGCCCACTTCCTCATAAATCAGGATTCCACACACTCCTTCCACTTCTATGCCACTTTGTAATTACCTTTATGTTGGCTGCATGCTGATTTCAGTGTATAAGTATATACACTCTTTTGATCCCGCATTCTGATTCTGCATTTATCCCAATCCGTGAATTAGTGAAACACACTCAGCACACAGTGAGGTGAAGCACACACTAATTCCGACGCAGTGAGCTGCCTGCTACAGCGGCGCTTGGAGAGCAGTGAGGGGTTAGGTGCCTTGCTCAAGGGCACTTCAGCCGTTCCTACTGGTCGGGGTTCGAACCGGCAACCCTCCAGTTACAAGTCCGAAGTGCTGACCAGTAGGCCATGGCTGCCCCATATATTATTATTATTATTATTATATATTATTATTATATTATTTATATTCACATATTTATTAATTTAGCAGACACTTTTCATCCAAAGTTACTTCAAAGTGACTGTCAATTCTATTACAAGGCTGTTAAGACCTAGATAACCTGCTAACGCCCTCCCCCAACCAACACACACACACACACACACACACACACATTGTTGCATGCATTGTTCTCACCTATCTTCATGATTCGGATGTTAGTTGTTTCTTTTGCCATGTCAGTCTTATATTATTATACCAGTTATTCTGAATGTTAAATATTATGTCTATTCTTCCTGTTCTTTTGTGTGGCTTGAGGTACAGTATTTTAGCTTGTCTCACCTTACACAGCCTCATATGAGGGCACAGGACCAATATTAACCAGAAGTCATGATCAGGATAGATCTGAGCAGATAGACTAATTTCATGGGTTAATAATGATTTCATACGGGTGCACTTTCCATTAACATCTTTGACCTGACCATGTAAAATGCTGAGTCTAATTAAAACCCATTCAGACGATGCATCACTTGTGTGCACTGACAGTGTGTGTGTGTGTGTGTCTGTATAAAATTATGTGCACTCAGTGTACGTGTGTGTGTCTGTGTGTGTGTGTCTGTCTGTGCGCCTGCCCGCAAATGTAAAAATCCTACAGACTAAATGCTGCTCCCAAACTGATTTAATGCACATATTACAGATGCACATGTCCACATTCAGAAGCAGTGGTCATCCCAGCAGCTATTGACATTTGTCAGTTGCAACCCCCCCTATATTACTGTATCTTTCTGTCAGTCGCTTTGGATAAGTATCTGATAAGTGAATACATGTAAATGTACATCTAAAGGATGTGGTAGCGATGCAGCTCTATACTGTAGTTTGACATTTGTTTTGGCTGCTGAATACTGATTGGCAAGTGACGGCCATTTTGTTGAGTTAGGCAAATGACACTCACTGACAAGGAGATATGAGCAAATATTCCCAAGTGTTAATATACCAAATTTCAAAACTGGATTAAGCAATTCTTGATATACAGAAATGTATCTATTGGAGCCCCCCTATGGGCATTCCATGACACTTGTCATGCGTCGAAAGGTTGTCATAGTGATCCTACATGACAATTTCCTTATTTCTTTCTTCCTTATCACGTCAGCAATCACAAATGTGATTAATGCTTCACTGGCATCTGGTACATTTCCTACTGCATTTCAGTTGGGTTGGGTAACAACGTTGCATAAAGAACCTTCTCTCGCTACCACTCAAGTGGAGAACTATCGGCCATTCACACTCCTTCCATTCCTCTTCAAGACTATCAAATGGGCGGTTTCCAAACAGGTCACAGAATTCCTCTCACAGAATAACCTCCTTGATCTTAATCAATCCAGCTGTACTGTAAAGTAGCCACTCCACTCTAACAACTCTCTTGTCTGACGAAGCCTAAAGACAGCCAGAGCAGCAGCTCAGGCCTCAATATTCATCTTGCTCCACTTATCAGCTGCTTTTCACATGTGGTCAACCACCACATCCTACAATCCATACTCTTAAACATGGGCATCACAGGGGAAGTTCATTCCTGGTTTGAATCATAGGCCTACCTCACTGGGCGATCATTCAGCGTGTCTTAGCTAGGATAAATGTCCAAATCTTACCGCCTTGCCACAGGGGTGCCCCAAGGTTCGGTTTGTATGCTATGTACACCACCCCATGGTCTCGGCGCAGATTGTCTCTCTGACATCCACATGGATGAAGGGACATTACCTCCAACTAAACCTCTCTTTTTAAACCGTCTTCTCAGACAAGCAAACTATACCCAGAAACATCAACTTCAAAATGAACTCGATCTCTTGCTTCTACCCTGGTTGCGAGACATTTGGGTGTCATGATTGTTGCTTCGGCTGTCCGGTCATACTATTCAATACCAAAAATAACAGGCCATACCTAATCCAACCCCAACTCTTGGTACAGAACTTTATTGATCTCTCGGCTTGACTACTGTAACGACCTCCTAATGGGCCTCCCAGCTGGAGCTGTGAAACCACTACAGATGGTCCAGAACGCGGCAGAATGTCTGGTTTTCAATTAACCAAAAAGGGCACGTTACCCCGCTGTTCAGTGAGCTCCACTAGCTTCCCTTAGCATTTCGAAACAAATTGAAGTCACTAATGCTTGCATACAGAGTGATTTTGGGGCTCCTCCCACTTATTTAAGTGCTCTCATCAAGGTTTATATTATACCTTGGCCACTGTGTTCCTCAAAGGAATGTTGACTGGCAGTGCCGCACAACACACTTGGCAATCCAGGCTATTTGTTCTTTCCCATTGGTGGAACGACCTACCAAGTGCTGAGTCCCTCTATCTTCAAGAAGCTCTTGAATGTGTAAGTCACTTTGGACAACAGTGTCTGCTAAATTGGTAAATGTAAATGTTGAAGACCCAACTCTCCTAAAGCCTTCTCTCCTGACACATCTAACAACCCAACACACCTAACATGTGCTTACCATACACTTCCTTTCTGTTTAGAAAACCTGAATGACCATGCTGTGCTCGTGGCAGTTATAATTAGACCTGTAGTTTTTCTACATGTTTGTTTTGTTTTTACATGTACACAGGCAAACAAACAAATACACAAAATGTATGGGGGATGGGGGTGTTCTTAATTCTACTAATTCCAAATACCATGAAGCATGCTTGAATTACTATAGTGGTGGAAAGTAGAGGCTTAGAGCTACATGATATACCTGTAGTTGATCAAGAGCAGTTCTTTTCAGATGCACCAAACCATGCAGTAGAAAGAACAAACCAAGTGGCATAGTTCAGAAATAGCAAGGTTTCAAGTCACATTCTCCTCAAATTAAATTTGGTTGCAAAGAGTTAAGCACTTTTATTATTGACCAACTACCACCACAGATTAAATTCTGTGGTGGTAGTTGGTCAATAATACACAATCAAAGAGACATGCATCGTCAGACTCATTAGCACAAACATCTGTCTCTTTTTTTTTGGCTCTTTCTTTTCTCAGCCATTTGCTAGGTAGGAAGTATTTTAGTAGACATTATTGCTATCAAAAATAGAACCACCTTTTGCTTTGGGTAAGTAAACAATCACTTCAATTTAAATGGTAAAAAAGTGAGCTTTCTGTCAGAGACTAATTTGCAGCTCCTGCAGCTCCTACATATTACAAATGCATTTGTGATGCATATTGTTTAGTGTGACAACACCTGATCCTAAAATACACCACAGTGTATTCTAGGAACAGATGATTAATTGAACTCTTTTCAATGTAAATATCCAGTTTCATTGTGATGGCAATGGCAAAAGGTTATCTGCCATATGTAACATATGCCATGCTGTGGTGAGTTGACTATTATTAAAACAAACAAATAAACAACTGAATAAATAGCGTGCATCATTATGTCACAATGTCCAGAGCCATAAGTGTAATGCACTACACAGGTATCTTGAAATTCTCATGTTATGGGAATTCATGTTCATGTGTTCAGGTGGTATGACGTCAATAATGTAATTTTATACTGTTATGAAAGAGCTACACCATTCATCCTTGTGGACATGAGAGCCTATAGTGTGCATATAAACACAAATAGCAGTTACTTACCCTAGGTTGACCTTCCAAGTTGAAGTTGAAGTTCCAACATTGTTGAGTTACAGTAGAGTACGCCTTGTTTTAACAGGCCACCTATGCCATTAGGAATGTTATTCAGAGGTGGTTTCTTTTCTATTCTGTCTCTGATGCAATCTGGAATGCATACTTGCCACAAGGCTGTACCGTTTCCCCAAATCTGGAATCTTCTTTCTAGGCTTTAGTTGTACCCAAGCCCTCAGCGTAGTCCACTGATGTCAAGATGACTGCTACTAATGACGGAATGGTAATTTTTTTGGAACTCTCATCTATCACCCTTACCTCTCTGCATCAGCTTTGCTGTTGCTATGGGTGTGTCTTGACCAACTTTACATGAACAACAAGCACAAGGTAAACCCACAAATAGCTGTGTAACTGCACTCTTGCAAAGGCTAATGGAGAGAGAATGGATGCTAATTAATCTAAAAAGGATGTACATCATAGAGGGCAAAATAATCTGGAGAGTCTGTTTAAGGAATCAACGTGCCTGCATATGAAAGCATTGTTTAAAAAATATATAATTATTATTGTTTTGTTTACATAATAAGAATACAACATAGTAAATGTGTAGTTACTGCATGATCTCATGATGAGTCAAAGGGTGGTCTTGTCACGGACATGCACCTCACCCGTGGGCATGACGATGCTGTTCCCTTTATTCTTCTAATAATACATCTGTGTGAGGGGGAAGTCTCGAATCAAACTGGCGAAGAGCACAGAGGAAATTAGTGACTCCGTGCCCAAGGGGTAAACATCCAAGAGAGGAATCCTGTATATAGCTCGTGCAGGGCGGGCAGTAAAGACTCTGACTGAAGCCAGGAGTTGGGGTTGTGTGCTGCTGTGGTGCACTCATTAACAGAAAGGTTGCCAAGCAGTTCAGAGTGTGTCAAGGTCTTTTAATCAGTCTTTCACATGCTTCGCCCTGCGAAGTACTGTATCCTCCTGTTTTCCTAAATGGACCATCCAAGACAGCAGTTTTTATTTTGCTGTTTTGTGTCTGCAGGGTCTATAATAAATGTGAATAATAAAAAAAAAAATACTGACATCCCAGTGAGAGTAGACATGTTATATTTAGGTGCTTAGAAATGTTAGACGTTACTGTTAGAGGCCTTGGTTTTTTGGATGTTATTGGATACGGTACTAAGTCAATTTCAACCTTTTTGTAACCATAAACTTCAGCAATTTTTATCATCCATATTTTTCAAGGGCTTTCAGACCTTCTTCAGGGCTACCGTTGTTACCTGATGTAAACAAACATGCACATACGCGCACATGCACACACATACAGAGAGAGAGATCAGAATTTCTGTCGACTCAATGAATGTTTATCATAGTTTTGCTAGAAGTTTGTTTCATTTATGTTATGAGAGGACAATAGTATTATTTCTGATCACCACCCTCATAAATCAATGTCATTGAATATTTTGATAGGCTTTTTATAGCACCTGAATGGTACTAGATCATTTAAGTGAGTATCAGCTTGAAGAGTTGACAGCATGCATTGATGTGGGAGTGGGTATATCTTCTAGATTGTGCATCACTAGTTGTCTCATTAACCATGGCAAAAAAAAAAAAAAGTAGCAGTGACGATATAGAAACTCATCTAACAAAGCACAGCATTCCTGTGTCAGGATCATGGGTTCAGTGCACACAGAGCAAAGGTAAAGTGATAAAAAATAAAATCTCATACTACATGAGACTGTACCTCGCATTGGATGGATGCATTCGCCTGTGGGTGACTGAATAGGAATGCATCACACTCAGCACATAACAGCATGAAAGGATTAAAAGAAGGGGGAACCAATCTTTTGAAATGGTGATGCTTTGGCATCCGCCATACAGCAGGTGTATGCAGTCCATACAACAAAGAGAAAAACATCCGCCGAGTGGGCAGAGATAGGAAATTAGACATGTTTGAATGCCATGCTTGTTTGTGGCCAAAACAAACACACACACACATATACACATATACAGTACACACACACACACACATTCAGACACTTACAGGCAACAGGCATCTACAAACAGAGCTGTGGATCAAGCAGTAGGCAGTGTTAACGTGTATTTATTTAGCAGACACTTTCATCCCAAGTGTCATCATCTAAAAAGAATAGATTACCAATTGTGGAAAGCTTTGATTCTTAAGAGTTGTGTTCCACATAGGCCTAGCACTTACTTGAAAAATAAAGAACACTAAAACAGAAAATACTTTCAAGATAAATCTTCAGTGGCCAAAACTGTAATTGTTTGATGGGATTTAGGATTTAGTTATGTTTTTAAAGCCTGTTCAGCTCTTTACTATTGAAGGCACACAGAAAGAAAGAGAATGCTTTTTTTAATATATAAGAGTGCCTTACACTACCAGATGATCCTTCTCTCATGTGAAGAACATTTCCATCTGGACATGCAGGAGGTGAATTATACTCTCTCCAACATGCGTTCATCACTAAAACTTTGAAGTAAAGCAGAATAAGTCAGATTTAAACATTAGTTTCCATTTGCATGGCAGAGAGAATATTTCATCGACACTCTGAATTTCACTGTTTTCACTTTGAAATCCCTGGTATCTTTTAACATGAGGACTAAAATAATAATAAAAAAAAAAATACATGAGACAATAAAAATTGAGTAGATGTGGGAGAAACCACTGGCATTGTTGCAATGTATTATTCGACTGAAAAAGCAATGGGGCCAGCCAGTGCTTGAAATGAATTGCCACTGGAGGCTTGATTTAGAGAGGCTGCTGCTCACAGTCAGCATTGTGCACCACCAAAAAGGGAAAGGAGCTCTAACACATTTACATTTCTTCATTTGGCAGACCCTTTCATCTGGCACACCTTAAAAAGTGAGGCGTTGAGTGCAACACAAGCAAATAGCTGATGAGGGAGAACACATTAAATAACACGGTGTTGTTCGAGTCACGTTTATGTTTCGCCAGTCTCAAGCCCAGATTGGTGTAAAGAGTGTTATAGGAAGTGCATAAGGCATAAAAGAGCAATGGATTTGGAAAGGGTGTCCTGAAAATAAAATAATCAAACTCACTCACCAGAAAATGGACCAAAACAAAAGGGATTCAGTTCATTTTGTATTCACATTGTGAGTTCATTTGAAAGAGGACTTGGATCTCTTTCTGGTGCACTTCAGCTCTGATGGGGCCTCCGTTTTCTTCCTGTTCACACACTATACCTTCTCTTGGTGTTAAATACTTTTCTTTTCTGATATATATATATATATATATATATATATATATATATATATATATACACAGTATATATACTGTATTTATAATATATTTAATATCCTTGTGAACTGTCAGCCAACACGCCAGCCAGTCATACTTTCTAATTCAGTGGTAGGCCCGCTCCACCTGGTTACTGTTGCTATATCCAACTTTAGCTCATGTCCAAAATGACAAGTGAACAGAAGCCCGTTAAGTGCGCTGCGCAGTCTCACGTATGTTTGCCACATACAAGAAGAGTTTGACAGAGAGATAATAGCCTAGCTAGCAGATCATGAAAAATAGTGAGCAGTGCAATCTAAAGTTTGCTGATTTCTACATTGTTAGTTACCAATAGCTTAGATGAAAAGACAGTCTAATGTTAACGTTAAGGCAAACTTGTTTGGCTGTAGCCACGTTAGCCTACAAATGTCTGTAGGCCTTATTGTATTTTTTTTTATTATTATAATAAATGGCATGCCTTCTCTTTTGGCAATGGTAAGTCAAGTAGGACAAAATAGGCTAGACTACAATGCAAAATGTGAAAGAGAACCCAGGGCGATTTGTGTTCACAATGCACAGATAATGCGAACTGTGCCGCGGACTTCAAAGCGAACCGTGCCGAGACTCCCGAGGTGGTCTCAGTTCACTTCGTGTTACAGGGGTCTGAGTTTGGTTGGCGTGTTGTGTTCACATATGCACAAAAAATGCTGAATTATCTATTTGATTTTGTTAGAAGCCTGAAAGAAAAGGACAATTTAAAGATTTTGATGTGTTTTTAGGAGGTATAGAGCTGAAGGCATGAGAATGTGTTTTTTGTTTTTTGTTTGCAGATTACACATTTTATGGAGTTGGATGACTCATGTTGCCTCTACCAGAGGAAAAGAGTCTAAATACTACACGGGTCCTATTTATTATGCATGTGGAACCTCTGGAACTGACATATGTTTTTTTTTTTGTTTGTTTTTTTTTTAAAAAGCTCCAGCATGACTATGCATTTCTGTCTTTAAGAGAGGGAAATTAATTTGGATGTTGTCTAGAAAGGTATCTTGTATTGCATTCAGTAAAAAGCATGCGCACACAAACACACTACTCAGCTACAGTATGTAACTGATACCAGCATGGAGGCAGAGAGGTATCTGCAGTCCTCCTTGTGGCCTTGCAATCTGTTGCTAGCTCCACAAACATTGATTTCAAAAAGTCAGTTGAGTATTGTGGGGATGCCTTTTAAATTTTATACAACATGTTTTGGATTACAATGTTGGCTGCCTATGAGTAATTTTTTTCTCTCTGATAAAACATGACAGAGAGACTGATTTGGGTAAAAAGAGCACATTTTTCCCCTAGTTCTGCACAGACGTAGGCCCTATAATCAACCTTGGGATGTACAGTGAAACAGCTAAACACATACTGTAGGACACAAGAGGTAGTGTGTCCTTTTCTCATATTAGGCCTATATATGTCAAGGTTTCAACACACACTAGAAGATCCCATCCTGTTGGCTATTCTGCAGTACGCCCTCTTCATATGTTCACACAAAACAGAATGAGTTTGTATTTACTGTTTGACACATTTTACAATAAGCTGCACATAACTCCACTGCCGAGAGGTGCCCTTTTGTTGCTTAGCAACAGCGCATAAAAGTTCTCTGAGATCATAAGCAATGTTTGCTGATTATGAAATGCTCTTCCTTTGTTGCCTCTGGCAGAATATTACTGTCGGACTTCACGGAGGTCACCGTGAAGAGAGGTGACATGCAAAACACTTTCTGGCTGAAGATATCTTTTCCGACTGTTTTCAAAGTGACTCGTTTTGGTGGTACAATACAAACACTCTGTATGCATACGGTCTGCTAATTTTATCTAATAAAAATCGGAACAGTGTTTTCATTGGAGGGGATTACTGTTGAGAAAATAATGAGAGAAAGATAAGGGATCCCTCGTCATAATTCTGGGTAGACAATGGTGTTTTTTCCATGCAAACTGGAGGCAACAATTAATCAAAAGCTGGCTGTGTTCTCTGAATATATTTTTTCTTCAGCTATGACTCAGCAAGAACTTCAGTATTTTCAAGTGTGCACAAAAAGGGGTGGCAGAGTGTTGACCTTTTTTGTTTTACTAACAGTTCCTGCCAAGATATGTTTCACACATGCATTTGAGTTAAGGTCAAAGGTTCAGATTTAGACTTGTAAACACCCATATTAAAGTGTTAAAGTTATTCAGCCTGAAACAATCACTCTTATTTGCTACAGAGAGAGAGAGGGAGAGAGAGAGAGAGACAGACTGCACAACACCCACACTGTATTCAGAGCAATGGGCCATTCATACATTCTGTTCTCCTTTGCTTAATGAAATGGGACCAATGAGACAGACCAAAAATAGTCACCTCCTCCTGCTCTTATTTAAATCTAGATATAGAACAGATTAGAGTGCATATTTGACATTTCTTCTCAAGACGGCCTGTATGGAAAGAGACTGTGAAACACATATGATCATAGTATGGTGTATGATGGCATAGCTGAGGCCTCTTTCATATGCAGTTTAAGTTTTATTATTATTATTATTATTATTATTATTATTTTGCATTACATTTTACTGTAACCCACTGCATGTTGAAGGGCATTGTGACATTTTAACCTGAAACATATAGCAAGCTCAATACTACATATTTATCATGTAGGGTTTGTACATGAAAAGAGTCTGTACTGTATATGTTTTCACAGATATGTTCTATAGACCCTTTCAACAAGGTAAACAAAAACAATGCTTGAACGTTCTATTTGGGCCCCAATCTACTTCCTCTGCATTAAGATAACATATGGAATGTTAAAAAGGAAGTCTTGTGGGGCCAACTATGATGCTGATAATGGAACTCTCTTGAAAGGGTCCATAGATTGGGGCCCAAATAGAATGTTCAAGCATTGTTTTTGTTTTTATAGACCCTTTCAAGAGAGTTCCATTATCAGCATCATAGTTGGCCCCACAAGGCTTCCGTTTTAACATTCCATATGTTATCTTAATGCAGAGGAAGTAGATTGGGAACCAAATAGAACGTTCAAGCATTGTTTTTGTTTTTATTGTTGAAAGGGTCTATTGTTGAAAGGGTCTATATGGTAGGAGACCATTGTGATGAGTCATAATCAACCTCATGCACTGACTACTCTAGCAGAGACCCAGCTGAGGTCCTGGTTTGTTACCGTCTGTTTGACATGTCGGTTATACAGTGGCTGCATCTGCACAAAATTCAACAAAGGTCATTCATTTTGTCTGTTTTTTTTTCTTTTTTTGTTGTTGTTGTTGCTGTTTGTTTTGTTTTGTTTATTTTTCAGAGTTAGGCCAGAGGAACAATTCAATCCCATCCATTTTAAGAGACAATATGCAGCTGTGTGCAAACATGCAGGATAACTCATTACTGAGACAAAGGCTGCAGATTGCTCAACAGATGGTCTGAAATAATCTTATTGAAGTAAAAAAAAGAAAACCCAAAAAGAATGATTTTTAAGTCAGGAGAAATTGTTTCCGTTAGGAAAAGGCCAAATTCCAATAACCTAGATCGTATTTCTTGTTATTTATGTCTGGTTCAGTTTGGGGTTATAGACCACACTGCAAAAAAATGGTCCTCCAAATGTAAGCCAAATTATTACAAATGTAAGCATCATTGGACTTAAAACAAGAAGACGGGGCTGCTAGTGCCTAAAGCAAATTTGTCTTGATAAGACATCTTAAAATAAGACAGACTGACCATTAAAAAGACAGACTGACCATTATATTAAGTTAGATGATCTGACAAGAAAGCACTAGGTAGCCTAAGTCTCTATATTTAAAACAATACCGACTAGATTTTTGATAATATAAGAATACAACACTTGGTTAGATAATATGTTTTTGCAGTGCAAACTTATTGAACTTAATTTTATCACATGGTCCATATGTAAATGTGCTCTTTTTTATATCACGACACATTATTACAGGCTTTACTTGGAGATAAAAATCTTAATTTGCCAATATTTGTGAAGTGAGCACCCTTTCTAATCTTTCCACATGGATCCCTGCTTCGATATGCCACTCACCATAGGGATCAGGGATAAGTGCATTCTTGTATTTGATTGGACAAGACACGAGGGATCCCTAAAGCATTGTCTGTGCTGGATGCTGCATCTCTCAAGGCACCAAATACACTTAAGGTTTAGCATTTGGAATCCCCATGAGAAGACACGTCTAGTTAGGCCTAATAGACTGTTTGTGCTGGGGTCAGCCCTGCAGAATAAGGCACGGCACAGCTGGCAGTGGTTGATGCCATCAGTGCTGCGTTAGCTTTCTCATTCCAATTAAGACTTTTTAACTGGCGGACATAAAATGACATTGTAAAAGTGTGTGTGTGTATGGGAGGGGGTGCAATGCCTCTGAGACACTTTGTTTGCAGAGTTGATCTAAACTATTTTGCTCACAAAGCTGAGCATTTTTTTTACCTTCTCTCAGTTGCGTGACTTTGATGGGTGGGTGTCTGCATGCTGATCACCGTGGCGCCGCGTTGGTGTTTTTGTATTATTTATTTCAAAGAGAGGCCTGGCCAGTGCCAGAGGGAGGAGACCAGGCTGTCAGCACGACGGCGGTGGTGGGGACGGTGCGGGGAGCCTCTCGCCGGGGCCCCTCGTTGGCTCCAGGAGCCGGCCTCATCTGTGTGCCAAAGCACAGAAAATCATTAAAGTTCGCTCGCTGCTCCAGACCCACATGCGTTCAGTTCATCTTGGGGGTGTTGCTGTTATAACAGAGAGTCAGGAAAAATGAAGGCGACATTTGGCTCGGGATAAAGGCTTGGAGCACACCCAGGCCCAGTAGTACAGCCTTTGAGGCCTTTTTTCTTCTTCTTTTTTCACAGGGGGCGCAGCCTTATAAACCAGTGCGTTGTAAAGGGGGAGACTAAAGGCAAACCCTTTTCACAAGACGCCTCGTGACATGGCATATGGCTTGACTGCCGTATATATTTAAATGTTCTCCATCCGTAAAATGGAATGCAGAAGTGGAGTGGCAGCCTCATAACTCACCACGCCTTGACTTCCTCTGCCCTCGAGTCGCTAGACAAATCGAGGGCACACATCATCCTGCCATCCCTGGCATCTCCTGCGGAACTCTGGGAGTTCAGAGCTGCCCGTAGCAACTCTCTCTCTCGTGCATGCACGCGCGCGCGCACACACACACACAGACACACACACACTTGCTCCTTGACTCAGTATGGTTGTAGAGAGTGGAGAACTGGAGAAAATAGGTCATGTCGTTTGGGTGTTTTGCTTTAAACTGCAGAATGCTGTCAACCATGATGTAATAGATGTGTGATATAATTTGGGGTATAGATGTTTTCTCTTTTTTTCCAATTTTAACTGTTGGCTGTATTTCAGATCATGAATCAGCAGATTGAATTTTAATTATGTGTTCTCTGGGAAATAAACAAAAGAAAGCTTATGCGTTATGAGGCAGTGTTTTTCCAGCTTTGTTTGCCCCTTCTAAAAATGCAAAAGATGCAGAGAAGATATGAGAGCTCTATTTTAAATGATTTTAGAGACATTCAGACTTTATGTTTGGAACCAAACAGGATTGTTAAATTTAATACCTTGATGATGACCATATGAAATGTATGGACCCCTTAACTTCGCAATGATAATGATGGTAGTAATAATAATCTTTCAAGCACATTCAGTACAGACTTCAGTAAGACTTTCTTGAAGATTGCATCTTTAAGTCATCACTTATGAAACAATGCATTGGACAAAAAGAAAATTAATTCACGTTAGCCTTTTCTATTTCCCTTTATTTCTAGATGTAAGTTTTTGTAAAAATCACTAATATCGTCCTGTGTTTTCTTCACAATGAATTAGGCAGACTTCTAAGGGATGACCAGAATATGTCACCATCAAAGGAAACCGTATGCTTGTGAATCAGCCATCTAGAGACGTTACATCATAGCTTTAATTGCAGACATTGTCTTATGCAAACAGTATTATCAAGGTCCTCTTTTATCTACAGTGGCTTGCCTCCCCATAATTAAATGCATTTAAAGATATGCATTGAAGGGAGGGAACTCTATTATCATCCAACTTCTAGTTATTTCTCTAACCTAAATGACCCCATTTGCATAATGTTATAGAAGATATGGATATACAGTGCGTAATTAATATCAAAGGCTGTGTATTTCTTAATGAAGTCTTATGATTAGTTCTTGTTTTAAACAGTCCTTCCAACAGACTTTCAGATGTTTCACTCATAGCTGACTTTGCAGAAGTATATAGCAAATTGTTACTTTTTTAACATTCATGAAAGAAATTACAATATATGCTAAGGATATAGGATAATGAGGATTTTATATGCATTCTTATGAATTATTAGCCAACATCATTTGCATTTTTTGGGGCAAAGATAATTTCCCTTCCTACTCCAAACTCATGCAAATGACCTTCACCCATTGTAATGCTTTATTTTAAAAAGGGCCTGCAAGGAGTCCAAAACAGTCCTGTAATCATGCTGTCCTTGTGATGTTATGGTGTCCTACATGTATATACTGTAGTATCATCATTGCTGTATTGCCCAGGCAATTCTGACATTGCCTTAACATGTCAAGGCTGACATGACCTTTGACATGACCATGTACCCACCCAGATCATATGCAGTGTATCCCAAATGGTATTTCACTGGATATAACTAACTGTAGGGTAGTTTGGTGAATCATATTTGTGTGCATTTTATGTAAGGGAAGGTTCGACAGTACAAACTATCTGGGTATCTGTATAACATGTGCCAAGCACATTCTCCAGAGAAGCTGTTTGCTTAAATCACCGTATCATGCACCTTCACTTCACCCAGCTGCTCGGGGTGATAAAAGACCAATGCTAGCTTTAGGTCCACTTTAATGGTTTTGTTAACTACACTTCAGACCATTATCGCTATTGCTCTTGTTGGGCTATTGTTTCCAACTATAAAATAGGAGTGAGACTTACTCAGCTGTTGTTCAGTTTTGGTTTGACAAACAACTTTATTTTGATTCCATGACAAATGTAAATATATTCCTTAAAAAGTAAAACCTCTCTTTGCACAGCCAGCTGTGTCTTGAAGCCAGGTGCTGATGGGTTGCAGGTTCACAATTTGTTGACAAGAAAGAAATGTATTCCTACTTTTTAAGTTATGGACAAAAAGCCATACATTTCTTTTGCTATACAGTTTAACCACATGCATGTATAACCACATGCATGTTTCACTTTGTATGTGAATAAAATCACACACAAAGTGAAGTGATAAGTTATTGGACTTGATAGGCTATTATCACATTGTCCATGATAGGCTATTATGTAAGATCTTGTTTTAGGTGTATAATTAACGTGCCCTTTATCTTTTAACAGTAAAGGGAAATTCTACTAATGAAACATCTTGTACGGAAAAATATCTGTATAGGCTACACTAATGCAGCATACCGCTGCTGCCCTTGCTGCTGCTGACCTGATGATACCTGAGACACAATGTAATGGGCAACAGGAGGCTTTAAAAATGAACAGGCGCTGAGATGGAGAAAGACAGAGCTGGGAAATTGTGAAAGTGCACATATAACTCGAATGGCACTAAAAAAACAGCATACCATTTTAAAAGAAAAACAAAAAAAAAAAACAACTATGCTAGCATCCGGAACTGCTGGAACCTTGTGAAATGAAACCCTAATGTTGTGAGAGACTTGCCACACTAGTTTTCAACAGACTTCAATTGAAATGGCAAGCTAAATAATAGGCTCTCATTTGTTAAGCCTTGAATGGAGCCTATGACACATGTCAAGTGTAATGATTTTCTGTTGCAGCTCAAACAATAATTTGGAAAGAAAATGAATTCAAACATCACTTTTGCTGAAAAGTTTTGATTTCATGTCACCTCCCTTGTTACATGTAAAAGTAGGAACTTGTCCAGTTTTGTCCTCTGGCGTTAAAACAGAATTGAGCGAGGGGGAAGAAATCTGACCTCTGCCAAAGAAAAACCTTTGCTCAACAATCCTTGAATCCCCCGACTGTGTAGCGCTGTGAAGTCCCAGTGACTGCTCAGGCCAACTTTGATCTGCTGGTTATATGGCTGGAGATGTTTCCACGCTGCAAGTTCCCCAAGCAGTAAACACAAGAGACACATCGATGTTCTGCATGATCAACTTAACATTCTCCTTATGTCTACCTTAGAGGTTTTATCCACCTGAAACACAGACAGTATGGCAAAAAGTTGAAACCTGCAAGAAATAGCCCTGGCATTTCAGACAACAGCAATGTATGTAATAGAGAGGTTTACAAGAAAAGAGATAATTGAAATCACATGTATTTCTCAATGGTGAGGATTTCATATTGGAGCTGTAGGGATTGTATTGGAGTAAGTGTATGATTTCAATATCACTTTTCAGGACAGCAGTGATGGAACTGTGGATAGTTCTGGATGATTGTGCCCCCCTCCAGTTGTGCTTCCTCTAAAAGGCCTCTGGATATTGCGGGACATTGGGAGTAGGTAGCATATAAGTGGGCCTATAAGTTAGAGTTCTCAACGGGCCTGAAAATTACAACCTGACCCGACTCGGCCCGTGGCTTTTAAAGCCCGGAACCGATGTAACATCAACATGAATTATCTGCCCGAACCCGGCCCGCGGCCCGACGTATAACATACGTTTTGAATGTTAAACCCTGACTTAGGTGAAGATTCAATACATTAGCGTGACAATTTAAATTTAAATAGGCTACATGTCGTTGGGAAGCATAGTTTATGGCCATTAATGTGAGCACAATAACTTAATTTTGTAAATTTTACCAAAGCGACAAAGCCGGTTTCGCCTTGCAGGGTCACATATTTCATCAGCACCTTACATTTTGAGCATTGCCCATAACCTGTAGAATTTCCATCAGAATCCAGCACCACTCCAAACACTTTCCAGACCTCTGATTTTCCCACTCCTGTAGTAGCGATGGTGAATTCACCTGCGGCAAGTTTACTTTTCACCAACTCCCATCTTCTTATCCAGGCTAAAGGCTGCACGCAGCAGCGTCAGGTCTGCCCCCGTCCCTCTCCATGATGCACGTTGCACGCAGTAACCAGACTTTCTTTACGGTGAACAGCAGCGATGATTAATAAATGTTTTTTTTTCACTGAGCGGAAAAGATTAAGCCCGAGGTCCGACCCGACCCGAGTCATTTGCTTATATTTTCGACCCGAACCCGGCCCGAATCTGCGGGTCCCGTCGGGTTTGTCGGGCCGACCCGACCCGTTGAGAACTTTACTATAAGTAACAATATATTATGTGAGATTGTGAGACCTGACGGAAGTAAAACTGAATTTTTCAATCAATGCGATATCTGGTATACATTTGCTGATGTTATGGTCTGTGTCCTAGCAATATTCACAGTGCATTCCCAAGGTGTGGTGGGCAAATGTATATATAGGCCTATCGACCCCATGCTGATTGCTCGCCAGATGTTCAGAGTCACCTTACCTGTTCTCTTATTCCATTCTTGCCAATTGTCAGTATGTGCTGATTTTCATATTGTACAGCTGAGCTACTGCCCCCTGGGCAAGGACTATGTATGGGTATGGTTAAACAAGCACATGACCCACAGAATGGCTGCTATTTTTTTTACTCAAACTGACAGCATGGTTAAGTTTTATTGTATTTATTTTATATATACTTATATACTTCAGATGACTCGGCTATGACCATGTACAACACAGACTTCCAGAAGAAACAAAACTCCTGTCTAGTCTGATGTGAATGTCTAACACATATCCCCATGATCATAGAACTTTGGTTATGATTCATAACATTTACTATGACACAGTACTTTCCACATGGTAGTTGGGAACACCACCACACTCACTAAATCTCTGCCTTCATCTGATTGGACGGAGGAGGATGCGGCATCTTTGACATCACTCCTGTGATTCCTAAATATGCTGAACACCCTCCTTGACAACAAATGGCTTAATCAATAAACCATTATCCATGAGATAGAATATTATGGGTCTGCTTGCGAAACAAGAGTGTTAATGTGTCAGAAAACTCATTACAGAGTGAAGTCTGTCAATACCACTTACTTTGAATCATATCTTTAAAGTGCAATATGAGTAGACTTTAGCTCCTGGCTGCCTCCTCTGAGAGGGACTGTCCTTGGTGAACTCATGTATATTCTGACAAACTCAATTTCCAGTCATATTATTCATGTATTTGTGTAATCCAACAATCCTACAAGACATGAAAGTGTTTGTGAGCTTGTGTGTTCTTTATGCGTTTGTTTATTTGTTTGCTCAGCCGAGTGACCAAGCAGCTTTTTTGGTTAGCATTTAATAACAAAATGTTTTGTATTTTTAATGAGGTTAGTGTCCTCTCAAGTCCTCTGATAAAAGAAACCCTAGAGGCCAAGATAGTATTATTAAGCCAAAGTATAATTTGAGAGTGTTATGGATATCAAAGTGGCAGATCACAGATGTTATCCTTGAGTATACTTCACAGCTAAAATTAGCTTTCATGTGGTTCAAGGAGGTCTCCACACTTAAGGGAACTTTACTTTTTCTTCAACCTCTAATTGAAGGATTATTTACAGTTCTTAGCTGTGGTATGCTTGATATGAAAAAAAGAAGAAAATGGTGGCTGAATTCTTTGCATCATATGCATTTTGAAGGGAAGAGCCACATACAGTATTATTATGACCGCCGCGCAGCGAAGCGGTCATAATAATAAGGTTAAATCATGGAACCATCGTTTTTCGTTTTGATCTGTAACCCCCCCGCTTGACTGGACCCCCCGAAAGGAGGGTAGGGCAGACACAGTTTTCTGTGAATATCTCGAAAACCGTGGAGTTTAGGAGGACCATTTTTTTTTGTATGTTGATCTCAAGGGGCCATGTCAACCCATTCCATAACCACTCATTTCATGTATAGCGCCACCTAGTTAAACACAAAAAATTAAAAATGAGGTGTTGTAATTGAAGGTATCTGTGACCTAACATAGTCAAAACTGCACGAAATTGGAAGTGTATGATCATTATGACACCCTCTGTATGCACGCCAAGTTTTGTGGAATTCCGTTCATGGGGGGCCACACAATAAATTAATTTATGTTACTATACACCAACTGGCCTGTAGGTGGCCGGAGACAGTTTTCTGTGAATATCTCGAGAACCGTAGGGCCTAGGAGGTCAATCTTTTTTATGTATGTTGGTCTTAAGGGGGCATGTCAACCCATCCCATTACCACTTATTTCATGTATAGCGCCACCTAGTTAAAAATTAAAAAGCAAAACATTTGGTGTTTTTTTATCACAATATCTCAAGGTCAAAACTGCACGAAATTAAAAGTGTAGGATCATTATGACACCCTCCGAATGCATGCCAAGTTTTGTGTACTTTCGTTCATGGGGGGCCTTACAATAAAATAATTTATGTGTACATTTAGTGACGTACACCAACAAGTACTGAAAGACCGGGGTACACGAAACTTGGTGGGCATGTACCCCCACATGGATAGCATGGAACCGTCATTTTTCGTTTTGATCTGTAGCCCCCCCGCTGGACTGGACCCCCCGAAAGGAGGGTAGGGCAGACAGTTCTCTGTGAATATCTTGAGAACTGTAGGGCCTAGGATGACCATTTTTTTCCGTATGTTTGCCTCCAGGGGTCATGTTAACCCATTTCATGTGCACACATGTGCACAAACAGATACACACACACACACACACACATACATTCACAGTAATGTCACAGGCACAAACACAAGCACGCACGCACACACACACACGCACACACACACACACACACACACACACACACACACACACACACACACACACACACACACACACACACACACATAACACAAACAATCAAGAATTTCTCAGAATTATAAACAGGCAAGATGGAGGTGGGGTTGTATAAAATGAATTTTACATGTGAAATCTATGAACTAATCATGTTTTGGTACTTGTTGTCTAGCAGATACCAGTGAGAATTGAGTGTGGATAATGCAATTTAGTGAGACAGTTAGAATCATATAGGCCTTTCAGCGTGATTTCTTTTTGTGGAAAAAATGTGCTGGACTGGGCGGCGGTCATATTTTGTACCGCTCTGCGGTACATCTAGTTTTGAAGAGCCTCTGTTTTCCCCTCTCAAACATTAAGCCGGAGCCACTGCAGAGCATTTCATATGCTGACAGAATGATTCATATTTTATGCAGTGATGGTTAGAAGGATGACATGTCCAGTGCATGAGAAATAATACAGTCTCAGGTCTTGAGCCACTCATTTCTCATGAGATTAATCGACCCTCATTGTAAAATGGAGTCCTGCTGGACTCCTGAAAATTAGTCATTTTGACAAGTGTTGCTAAAACGTCTATTGAAAACAAAATTCTGGTCCTGTGAAAGCCAGAACAAGCTCCTCCATATGTATTACCATACAGATTTGAACACCTAAATTATTATTTTTTTTAATTAACCCAAAAACACCCACATCACTTTTAGTTGCATGAACGCTCCACTTTATATATTGTAGTCATGCTTAATACAACACATGCTGAGATTTGTCAAACACTGATCAAACAAATACTGTATGCAGAGCGAAACAGGTCTTATTTGGTGCACTCAAAAAATTTGGCCTGATTGTAGGAGGATAAATAATGTGCTCTTTGGTGGCAATTCTAAGTGGATGCATTATAATGACAACTCAACCTGGCCATATATAAGCAGTATGTAAAGGCACCATACTGGCACCATGGTCTTTTGGTTCAAAAGGAGATCCCTGGAATCGATCATCAGCAAGACCCAAAAGTTTTGTTGTGGGGTGGGGGGGACCGAACACCTGACACCCTCTCTCCAAACCACTGAGACTAGATAGATAGACAGATCGATAGATAGATAGATACTTACTTACTTACTCACTCACTTACTTACTTCACAATCTGTCCTTCATAAAACATGTGCTGATGTGCATTTTAATAGATTCCATCAACATGATTCCCCTTAGGAGCCTGATGGTAGCCTGTAGTAAAAGTGTCACATTCATTGTCCACATCAAGTTATCAAGGCTTTATTTCTGTTTTGCCACTTTATCTCTTCCTAGGGATTTGGTCGTATGGACAATTTGACTACGCCAACACTTTCGGGAAAATTTTCTTTCTGAAGATGTTTTTTTTAATTTGTCACAACAGTGCAGTAGCAATCTAAAAAAAGTTCACTTAACGATTATAAAATGTATTCATTCAGGCTAAATTATCAATCTTGGTTGTCTTTCTTAGGTCCTATATGCAATACATGAAGGATAAATTTTGTCAGAAGAGCATGGCTGTTGTTTACAGATGATTCTTCACTATGAATTACAGACCCTTTTGACCTATGATTTTAATGACACACAAGTAGAACCTTAGTTTGACATAGGCTTTTAAAAAGACTGTCCATGAAGTGGATTGAAATGTTGTGCACTGTACTGTAAGAAAACTCGGGCAGATTTACGTACATTCGCAGCGTTATAAGCGCCATGGCCAACCCGCAGAAAACGAACATCGCGCCTCTTCATTTTAAGTGCTTTTTATCATTCAGCTCATCGGGTAATCAGCACCTTTCTCTGCCCCCTACCGCAATTTGCTCTGCTCACACTGAACAGCATGATTCAATTGACTAGTTGCACGAAAGGCTCTCGGTGAGCTCGTTTGTTTCCTGTGGAGCCAGGTGTGTTTGAACCTGCCACTATTTTGAATGTTATTAGTGTCTACACGGACCCGGTTGGGTGTGGCACCTAGTCAATCAGCACGTTACGGTAAAGAAGGACGTGTAGACACTCACTAGACTGCATTTCCGGCGGGAACTGTGAAAGTGTGCTTGCCCTGGTCCGGTCACCAACGTGAGCAGACAGTGGCATACGCTATGCTGAACCTGGCTTGATCCAAGCATTCTAACAGTGCCTTTCAGTGTTGGAGCAGTGGCAATACCGCAAAAGCTCTAGGAGAGGGCTATTCAACTATTGGCTTGCGGGGTGAATGCGGTTCGTTGGATTTTACCTGTGGCCTGCCTTTGAATTTAGCTTCTATGACTAAGATCAAATTAATAAAATAAAACAACAGCAGTCATTGGCTGCAAAAATAAATAATGTCACGTGTCTTGCACCTCTCAAACTGGGCTATCAGGTAACCTAGAAGAATTGAAATGATGAAATATGACTAAGGAATTCAAATGCTGCTTGTTTGTCAGGATACTTTTTCACTGATTTATTTAAAAAATATGAGCTATAAGTGTGAATGTTACATATTCCATCCCCTAATTCTGTTTTACTGGTTTATTTGACAAATAATCTACATGGATTTGCTCTATAAAGACCTTATGTCTGTTTAGGATTGTCCACAACATTAGTGATGTTTTTTTTTGTGTGAATGTATTTTACTTAACTCATTAAATGTAGCTGAATACTCATGAACGCATGTCTCTAATAGCCACAATAGGAGTAATTTTAGCAACACCGTATTTTGTGTGGCCCATAACGACCCAGTGGATCATGAAAACGTGCCAAAATTCACATTCCTTGCTTGATGTTGGTACATTAATCCCATTCAGATTGCCACTTATCTGTGATGTAAGAGTTCAGTATAGGTTTAAGGTCTGGGGCACGGATTTGAGATTCTGTGACTTCTTCATTAAGGACTTGCTTAGCAGCACTGTCCGCTTTCTCATTTCCCCTCAGACCAACATGGCCTGGGACCCAGCAAAAAACTACACTGAAGTTCTGGTTCTTTAGACGTTGTAGTTGATCAAGCTCAGCTTTGGTTGTACTTTTTGCGTGACATTAAAGCCTACCGGAAATATTTTTAATTGCAATTTAATTTAATGCAATTTACTTTTACGATTAAATAAAATTAATTTATCCCTCTCACCCATAGTTTTCTATTTATTTACAAATGTACATAGGCCTACTGTAATTACATTTATGCATAGTTATTCTACTGATATTCATACTATTCATCCTGCACATAGACTTATTCTTACTACTCTTATGATGTTGTTTCTGCACTACAATGACACTGTTTGCACACTGCACATAGCTGTATGTTATGTACATATCTGTTATATATTTGTCATATTGAATATCCATAATTATTCTATTTTATCATATTCTGTTAATACAGTGCATATATCTATATTATTATTTTTACTATTATACTGTTACTGCTACATCTACATACATTATTCTACTTATTGTATGAGGTAACTGCTAATACACTGCACATATTTATATTTAATTCATATTACTCTAAACCACCTTCTGTAAATCAACTGTATACTACTGTCTACATTGCACTATATTTCTTGACCTGTCTCTGTATATTTCATCACCTTTCTATACTTTGCATCACATTGAATGCATACTGTAGGCTACATGAATCGCAGCTAAGATCTTTGGTTGCTATGAAGGCCAGTCGTTCTAAATGAATGGTTGCTATGGCCAAAGGCCAGTTCTATCTCTGCCGTTGTCAAGCGGGCATATCCTAATCTTATTTTATTTGAAGCATCTCTATTTTACTTAGCCTACTTCCATACAGCGAGTCCCATTAAGAAGTGGCCACTTCATTCACACTTACCGTGATCATTAGCAACATTATTAAATTAATCTGTCACCATATGCCTATGCCAACGTTTGCAAGGAGAACATTTTAATTTGATTCACAATGAAACGTTACATTTAATGTACATGTTGACAATGAGTAGGCTAGTTTTGGTTGTTGTTGGTGGGGTTACTGCATCCCTTAGTTATGCCTATAATGCAAAATTGTTCCCTCGCGATTGTTAGCTCCTGCAGACGCATTTCAAAACATCGCGACGTGAAATGCTACCACAAAAAATTGTTCGGTCTTAGTGAGTTAGGGCGACTTCTTTTAAGCTGTCACAGACTAAGGCGCTACTTTTAGGGCTAAAATGCTTCCTGAATTACTCTAAAATAGGAGTCCTAAAGTTACGAGTACAAGCATCTCATATCAAATGACCATGCATCACGCTAAGCAACATAAATCCCATACAGCAACATCTCCTCCCTAGCTTCTAGCCACACAAGAAATGAATAATGTTAAATCTCTGCTTAGCATGCTTCTCCACTTAGCATTCTAATAACAGAAGGGGCACATTTATGTTGACCACTACCATATGACTCATTATATCTGTAACTGTATAAAACACTTACTTTTATAAAGGACGCACACCATCCAGCACATACACATGGAAACCGATATTTTAGGCACTTGGCCACAAACTCAAAACGTGTCTCTCTGAAGCTCTGTTCTAGAATCTTTGCTCTGTTGTTCCCAGAGTTTCTAGGCAACAACAAATAAACGAAATGACAGTCTTTGATACCAATGGTATCAAAATGTACGAGTGATTACGCATGGATGTGTGTGGTTTGCAATTAGAATAAACAAGAAATAACATTTCCAATAATTTCCCATGATAAATTACATATTTGCACCTTCCTTACTTATAAAGCTCACTAAGGCCACCGTATTTAATAAAATGTATGTGGGGATCTACACAAACAGGCACACATAGCTGTAACACATCCACACAACACCTAGGATCACATGATGTCTTGAAGTCACATGACTAATTAGGAAGTGATAAGTGTTTGCTGGCTGCAAGTCAGATTCTCTTTGTGTTGGTGCTGGACACTATTGTGCGAGTTGGGCTCCCTTTTCATGCAGGGTAATTTCTAGAAGGTTGTGTCTACTCTTCACGGAGGACACAGGCTTCTGCATGGAGTTTTAACATTTGTGATCATCTCATTGTGACCTGAGCTGCTGGGCTGCATTGCAACGGAACATTCACCTTTTTGCCCTCATGTGTCAATGAGCTGTGGACAGTTGAGCATATTGAAAAGGACCAGGCCAGCCACTGTTCTCCTGTAATTAGTATGCATTTCTTTATTGTGTTTGTTTGTTTGTTTGGTTATCTGACTTTGCCTCTGGGCCTACTACCCATGTGCCCCGATCATAGTAGCATTGTACATTAACAAGTGGTGCTATTGATGCTGGTGGTTCTCCTCCCTAACTATGTCCTCTGCTTAGGCTATCGCTGTACAAGGCCGGATCCACACTGATGCTTTGCCCCTTCTTGCCAAGGGACCACATTGGGAGACACTGTCTTGGTGTGTACTATAACTACAACACGGTGTGATATTTTGTAGTGGTATCGAAAGACCTTAAGTGTGTAGTGCTTGCTGCAACAGGACACGTGTGACATTTTGTAGTGGTATCTGAAGATCTTGAGTGTAGTGCTTGCTGTGTTGCATGCTTTGTCTGGTGTTGGGTTGCTGTCTCCTGTTTTTCTGTCTCACCAGGGTCCTCCTGAGCAGGGGTTTTGCATTGGCTGATCCGACCTTCCTAGACTGAGGAAAATCCACCAGTTTATAGCAGTATTTTAAGATTTAGAACTTTTCTACTCCTTTTGTACTAAATTGTAATAAATTTGAAATACATTTACATATCTGCCTCTTGTCTACTGTCCCTTTGCGGGGAACATATAGAATTAGCCACACTACATTCAGGGAAAGATCTGTGGGTCCTCCTGCCCATCATCAGGGGGTGGCGTAGTCAGACTGTAAAGAAGGTATACCGCTTGACGGGTACCACATGTAATACAACGTTGCCACCTAGCGTTCAGATGTATTTAACATTAACGTGACATTGCTTGCTTATTCTTTCGTCAACTCCATGCTTTTAGGAAAACAATCTTTTTATCATAGTTCCCTCTTCAATGAGCGATTACCAGCTCGTTTTTGTAACAGATAGCTGTTTATTGTCCCTAGGTTTACAGAAACACCTATTCATATTAATACGTAGCCTATGGAGTGCTGCCGACCACTGTTCATTATGGCCCAGAATGCCTTGCATGTCTTTATAACAAAACAACACAGTAAAACCTAAATGCCCATAAACATATGCATTTGCATACTTGTAACATTTTTAACTAGATGTACCGCATAGCGGTACAAAATATGACCGCCGCTCAGTCCTGTACATCCGTTCTGCGAAAATAAATCACACTTCAATTTGTCTCTATATTTTACTCCATCCCCCACTCTTGAAACTTTTGTGTATGCTTGTTTGGCATGCCTGAGTGTGTGTGTGACAGAAAGTAGCCTACTGGTGCTGAAAAGGTGAATAGATTGTAGAATAGCCAAAGAAGATGTAGCATTGTTATAAAACCTTTAAAATCTCTAAACAATCACAAGTAGGGCAGTTCATCACAGTTCATCCATTGCAACTGGATTGATGAAAGGTCACTTACACCTGTAGGCTACATTGTATTTGGGAAAAGCAAAAGGTATCAGCATAATGTTATTTATTTATTTTTTATGTATGTATAAACAAAAGCATCTGTCAGTTCCATGCCGTTTTCAACAGCTATCAAAAACAAAGGTAATTTTTGGATGGATGGATTTATTGTGAATGTTTCTTCTTCTACATAAGATTTTAGTCATCTTTAGTTCATGTAATACTTTATTGTCAATGCACAAATTAAGTAACAGTAGTCTGAAACGTTATTGTTAATGCACAAATTAAGTAACAGTAGTCTGAAACGAAATGCTGTTTTACATCTAACCAGTGGTGCAAATAACTGACATGTCCAAATGGGCCTTGATGAAATGCGTCGCTAGACTGTTCATACACATTTTAACGGGCCAAAGTTGAAGAGCTGTTGTCCGTTATTGTTCGTGCAAATATAGGCTGATTCATGTTCCCTTGCATTGTGTAACTGAGGTCCATGGCTAGTCTGGCTTTCATCAGACCAAGCTCAATCTTTTAAGAAATCAAAAAATAAATAGCGGGCAGATCAGGCTGGGTTCACCCAGCCTGGTCCATAGGCACCCGATATTGTTTAATTTTCCGATTGAGATATACACGCTCTGGCTATTCTAAATGCAAAAATGCATCAGGGAGTTATGACAAAACGGTAACTAACAAACTAGATCCTAATAGAAAGCTGTTAGCTTCCCTAAGCTACAGGTAGGATTATAAGGTAGGCCTATTTACAACATAAATTGTCAATAGGCTATGCTGGCGACACAAATAAAATCTCATTTGGAAACCAATGGCTTACGCCTTACAGTATCAAGCGGACTTAAACTGACATATCGTGGCGAAAAGTTGTAATAACATTCACGCAGCTCCATGAGTCAAGGAAAGCGCGAATGAAGTAGCCACTTGGGACCCACTACACTAGCTTAAGGTGTGTTGCTAAAGCAGCCATAATGAAATGAAGGTGTCATTGTTTGGATACTTCACACACACGTGCTTTTTAATTTCACAGACTACAACTACCAAGCTGGAATCAAAGCACATCGATTCCCCTCTCACACCCTGTATGCACTTAAAACAAAATAAACAGGCGTCTCAGTCTCACGTATGTATAGGCAAAACTGTATCAGACCGGTGTAACGTTGGTAAATCTTCCATTGCACAGAATGATTTTGTAGCACGTGCAATAAATGACAGTCGAAAGATACAAACAGTGCTGCTATCAATTTGCTTGGTATAACCACATTTATAGTTTTCTACAAATGCAATCAATCAAATGGGCCTCCATCACTCAACCAACGCTAACGGTAACATTACCTAGGTCCTTATTGATATTACAAGATTAACGTACCTATTAACCAAGCATGTCCGATAAACATCCTCAGATTTATTTCGGCTTCAAGAAGAAATGGGAATTACACTTCATGTGAACATCGTCCTATCCTTATTAGATGTTCGCTGCGGTAAATTACAGTCCTTGTAGGAAGCGTCCATTGTTTTTCCAACCCACTTTTAACTTCCAACAAAATTACGTCTCACTGCAACGATGCGCCATCTAGTGGACAAACGACTACTTATCGCCAATACTGAAAATGCAGCCATGATGATGATGATGAATATTTATTTTGGCTTTCTTTTAATCCTACTGAATTTGTAATTATGTATCGGCCGTTCTAATACCGATAGTATGTGGGTGCCTGTGTGTGTGCATGTGTATATGTGTGCACCGCCATTTACAGGCCAATGAGTGTACAGTCACTAAATGTACACATAACCTAATTTTTTTAGACCCCCCCATGGAGGAAATTCTACGAAATGAAATTTTTCCGTAAAAGTCTAGTGGGGCTACATACCCACCAAATTTCATGTACCCCGGTGGTTCGGTGTCCCGGGTATCAATGACCAAAAATTCAGGAAGTAGATGACGGGAAAAATTCTTGAATTGTGTGCATGTGTGCGTGTACAAGTTTATGTTTATGTGTGTGGGTGTGTGTGTGTATGTGCGTGCTTGTGTGTTTGCCTGCGTATGTGTGTTTGTGCATGTGCATGCATGCGTACATATGTCTACTGTGTGAGTATGTGTCATACGTATGATTACTGTAAATGTATGTGTGTGCGTGTGTATCTGTTTATGCACATGTGTGCACATGGAATGGGTTAACATGACCCCTGGAGGCAAACATACAGAAAAAATTGGTCATCCTAGGCCCTACCCTCCTTTCGGGGGTCCAGTCCAGCGGGGGGGCTACAGATCAAAATGAAAAACGATGGTTCCATGCTATCCATGTGGGGTTACATGCCAACCAAGTTTCGTGTACCCCGGTCTTTCAGTGTCCCGGGAATCATTGACGGAAATTTGGGCATGCAAAAAAGAAAAAAAAAAAACTGACTAAACCTATATGACCGCCGCTTGGCTGCGCTGCGGTCATAATAATACTCTCCCATCATGATATTTAACAATAATGAAAAATTTAATTTGAACACCGTCAATGTGTAACTGCACTACCTCAGCAATAAATAGCTAATGTTTATCCTTACCATTTCAGTTCGTAAGTCCATACTATCCCATGGCAGAGCAAGGATTTCATGATTGGGCAAGGTTGCCCGGAGACATTGTACATACTTGCAAGGCATTGTGATAGATGTACCAGTACAACTGCAAATGTGGAAGGTGATAGTTACCAAATACGGGTGGGTGGTTTGCCAAATGATGGAAACTTTTGGAATGTTTTCTCTTTTTTTTTAGCACCCTCACATTGGAGTCCCATCAATATGGTATCAATATGTGACAGTGTTCCTGAGATATGGACGACTTCCTGTTTCGGAGCTTCGCCGCCGATTTCGTTTGGCTGTGACGGGCAAACGCTTTCGAAAATCCAAAATCCTTCTGGTAACTTTTGTGAGGCTTGGTCCAAGGATGATGTACGTCAAGTTTCGTGGCGTTCGGACCAAATTTGTGACCTGTGAAAATTTAGTTTCCCTTTCTGTTCAATCTAATATGGCGGACGAGCGACACGCCCACCTGACGTCATCTTCGCGACCAACTTACACCGGTACTCACCGGACGTTTTAAAGTTGGAACGGTGTCTCTGTCTCAAAGGGCCTAGGCGCTAGAGCTGACAAAAAATTAGGGAGATGGGAAAAATAAAACTTAAGAAGAACAATAAGTGTGCTGCTTTTCAAGCACACTTAATTACATTCAGAATAGCGGCAGGTTCAAACTCACCTGGCTCCACAGGAAACAAACAAGCTCACAGAGAGCCTTTCGTGCAACTCGTCCGAGTCAACTGATGGCAACATTAAAAGGAATGAAAAGTTTGCGGTTATGAAATAATACAATACATGATAAGAAGATGTCAACAAGCAGAGAGATAATGCACAACGGTATTCTACGCCACTTAAGAAAATACTCAGACTACTTCAAAAGCCAGATGTGAGAGTGCCATCTGCATGGTCTGTCTGCTCTTTGAAGTGGTGGATGTTTGGCGACTAGTGTCCCGCTAACGATTGTGACCCACTGACATGCCCCTATCAAACCAGTGTTCAGTGTTCTTACAGCATCTGTTTGAGAAGGGATGCTCCACTTCCAACTTGAACCAGTTGATGCCAGGGATGCTCCACCAGGGATGCCCCACCTCCAATATGAACCACCTATCTCAGGGATTTGTTTGCCTTTAAAAAGCCACACCGTGAGAAACTAGTCCTTGACATTCTTAAGTGATCACAAAGACCTCAAACCAGCGTTTGAAGATTAAACTTCCAGCCACCAGAGAGAGAAAGCTCCACTGCTCGTCGAACTATGAAGTCCCCTACCCTAGGCTTGCCGGCTTCTCCACATCTTGGTTGAAACCAAAACGGACCAAGACGCCTTTTTCAAGGCTACTGCCCTGGCATATAGTTGGCTGCACTGTATGGCAACACATTACCATCGCTGCCCTGCCCCATGGGGCTGTGCAATCCTCGCAACGGATGGTGCGTAGGCTGCCTGAGTGCCCAGGTGGTCCTCTGCTTGCTCGTGGTTCTGCCCCCACTGTGCTGTGATGGAATCCCGAGACTGTACTTCAGTACTATGGTGTGTGAGTCCGAATCCCTCCAATTGGAGCGATTTGCAGACCTGCTTTTAAGTCGCTAGTACAATAGTACTAGTGTACTTTCGTGTTGCTAGTCAATAGCCTGCTCCGTACACTCAACTTTGAACCTGTGAGTGACCAATGAAAGTGGCAGCTCACTGGTACTGGAAGGCTATTGTCTTCTGCTTGTGCAATGTCATCAGCCTGCATTTGAAATATACCAGCCATGTATGTACCACACCCTGCCGATACGATCAGTGCTCTCCCAGCCTCACGTCTATGAGTAGCCCTCCTGTACCAGTGAGCTGTCTCAATTTGATGCAGTGTCTTGCCTCGTTTGATCACTGGTACTCGCCAGAGCTCTGCATGTGCTTTGTTGTCGGCTTATTTATGGACACTACAGTAGTTGTGTGTGCACAGCAACCCAGCAGTGAGTGTGGTTGTGTATATATCCTTGGTTCTCTGATGGAGATTACAAGAAGTTAACCCTTTCTGGCTTCATTGGCCCTCAGGACCTGGTCCATTGGATTGCCTCCGAATACCCCTAGAGGACTAATTTGAAAAAACATATCTCTGAAATGGATGATTGGAGATTGGTTCAGATCGATAACGTCATCCAAGAATGATTTCCCATTGGTTTACATCTCAAGTTCACTTTTAGAGAACTGAGGTTATGTAAACCATGTGTTTTTTTGAGTCCTTGAAGACAAAAATACTAAAACACATTGACAAAACGTATGGTATATCAGAGAGAGATGTTTTATATGAAGAGACTAACAAACAATTCTACTAATAAAAACAACAATATTTTTTTATTAACATATACACCGTGTAAATATATTGATAGCCTTCTTTATTGATACAACAACATGGTCTGTAATTGTTTTAGCCTTTTAAGGGACAAAACACATCTCCCAACTGAACACACACTAAACAATATATTCATTTGCACATCATGGCCTTGTTAACTTATTTTTCTCTCTTCTTTATCATAAATAAATTCCCCATTTGAAATTTGCATTAATTATTCCACAGACACAATGAAATAAGAGATTAACTTTAGCACTGGCTAAATTAAATGAAATGTTCTGGAGTTCTGGATTGATGTTGCCTGGCAACCATTAATTTAAGTTTCACATGCTCCCCCTCCCCCCACACCACCATTGGTATATTCCTGTGGAATTCTACTGAC
Organism: Alosa sapidissima; assembly: GCF_018492685.1. Taxonomy (NCBI): domain Eukaryota; kingdom Metazoa; phylum Chordata; class Actinopteri; order Clupeiformes; family Clupeidae; genus Alosa; species Alosa sapidissima. Next base: position 6,331,759 of record NC_055979.1, on the reverse strand, counting down.
AATAATCTAAATTAATCTTTCAACCAATTAAATCACCACCTCTCTTTGGAGACACATAATTGATATCATTTCGATAACTATTCATGTCACCTTTGCTAATCACTGATATGTCTCTCTCATCTCAGTGAAGTCTTGTTCTATTGAGAACAGCAGACTGCAGTGACACCTGGGTCTAGTTCTACTGGTTCTACTTCTAGAAACACAACATCAACACATGTGTAGTGTTGTGTTTGATACCCAATGACTGATCGTGTGAGCAGATTTTGTTAGCATAGATTTGCCTTGGCAGTGATGGCCCTGTGGGTTTAAAGGCAGGACAAAACAGAATTAGCAAACAGGAGCCTGGTCTAGTGCAAGGAAAACACATTAGTTAGATGTCAAAGAAAGTTTTGCAAGAACCACATTTGTTTTATGTTTACCTTCAACTGGCCATATGCATCTGAAAGAACCAATAAAATAATAATAAAAAAAACTAAAGCTGCTGCCAAGGTCAAAGGTACAATGACTGCATGAGTGAATGCAGAGTAACCTGTGATCCCCTAGAAAAACATTGTTTTATTTCAATGAGGCCTTATTCCATACAGTATTCAAAACCATCAAAACTTTTGGTCAGTTGCTATTGTTATGTTATTATTCTTTCATAATCTTTTCAGAGCAGGTCAACTGCATTCAAAGAGAGTGCAATCATATTTATATTCCTTGTGTTTCCCAGTCCATCACAGAATGATTGAAACAATGAGTCACACGCTCGCTCACAGACTTTGCTCCCTTGTACACATTATTGAGTTGGACCGGTACACCATCCCTAGCCATTGAGTACCACAGATAGCGGTCATGTGTTTGCACAGCTTGACTGATATGGCACAAAAGTGACCTACAAAACTGGCTTGGCAGGCCAATAAATCATGTCACGTCTGAAATTAATCACTTTGCAGGGGACATCTTCTGCTGCCACTGTCCCCGCAATCACTCTCAACAGCACTCACCTGCCCCAGTCTGTTCAGCTTTTCTCTTCATGTAGTAACCTTGCTTTTGCTTTGCTTTTACTAAGACTGTGTGTGTGTGTGTGTGTGTGTGAGAGTGTGTGTGTGTGTGTGTGTGTGTGCGCGAGAGAGAGAAAGAGGGGGTTTATGATGCTGGTTGGGTGGAGGAGGGCATACTAACATCGTCTTATCTCTTTTTGAGTGACAAATTTACTAAGGAGTTTAAGTGTGAGAATCAAAGATGATGATTTTTAGACAGACCCTATCAAAAAAAGAAGAAAGAGCAATGACATTCTAAGATTATACAACAATTTGACTTTAACTCAGGGTTAGCGGGGTGTGGGGAAAGGGAGGATTTATTAACTGGGATGACTAACACAGTGGGAAACCAATCAACAGCACAATGAATGTGCCAACATGGGCCCACAATAGGCCATATCCTTGGGCTACAAGGACAAGTGCATCCAGACAAAGACTCAATCAAGCCGACAGCGAGAGGGCCTGAGACCTGCTCCTCAAGTCAATGTACTCAATTGAAGCCCCTTGTCCACAAATCTGATATGCCCTAGAACAAGGCTATTTTCGATGCCACAAGGATGTGATATCAGTTTCCTGTAATTTGCCTCGGCTGACGAGAAGAAGCACACCTGTGCCGTTATTTATTTAAATACGGCGCCTGCCAGGCTCCTGCTGTTTTCAAATGCCCTGTGTGTCTTAGCGGCCAGGAGATCATTGTGTGTGTGTTAGTGTGTGTGTGTGTACGTGCAAGAAAGGCTCTGTTTGACTGTGTGATCATTGTCGCTCTGTTGCGGCAGCAGGTTTGACCAAGACAAAGCACAGGGGCCTTTCTAGCTCTGGCTTAGAAGTAAAGCAACAGACAAATCAGGCCAAGGGAAATAAAAAGGGGTTTCGTCTGTTCTGATGCAAAGGGAAGTTAAGGACGGTGATTGATGAGTGGTGTAATGCATACGCAAATAAGTCTGGCGTAAGATTGGAATAAACTAGACTGCATTTCCGGCGGGAACTGCAAAAGTGTGCTTGCCCTGGTCCGGTCACCAACGTGAGCAGACAGTGGCATACGCTATGCTGAACCTGGCTTGATCCATGCATTGTGCCTTTCAGTGTTGGAGCAGTGGCAATATCTCAAAAGCTCTAGGAGAGGGCTATTCAACTATTGACTTGCGGGGTGAATGCGGTTCGTTGGACTTTACCTGTGGCCTGCCTTTGAATTTAGCTTCTATGACTGAGATCAAATCAATAAAATAAAATGACAGCAGTGATTGGCTGCCAAAATAAATAATTTCACGCGTCTTGCGCCTCTCAAACTGGGCTATCAGGTAACCTACAGAGGAATTGAAATTATAAAATATGACCAAGGCATTAAAAAGCTGTTTGTTTGTCAGGATACTTTTTCACTGATTTATTTTAAAAAAATATGAGCTATGAGAGTGAATGTTACTGTATATATTCCATCCCACAAATTATGTTTTACTGGTTTATTTGACAAAATCTATATGGATTTGCTCTATAAAGACCTTATGTCTGTTTGGGATTGTTTTGTGAGCCTGGGGTTGTTTTGAGAGCCTATTGATGTAGCCTATCTCAGATGTATCTCAGAATAAAGGAATACTTCATATTACTCTAAACCACCGTCTGTAAATCAGGCAGCCCACTTCCATACAGTGGGTCCCATTAAGAAGTGGCCACTTCATTCGTGCTTACCGTGATTCACACAGCAGCATTATTAAATTAATCTGTCACCATATGCCTACGTTTGCAAAGAAAACATTTACATGTTGACAATGAGTAGGCTAGTTTTGGTTGTTGGTGATGTTATTGCATCCCTTAGTTATGCCTACAATGCAAGTTCCCTCGCGATTGTTAGCTCCTGTAGACAATATAGACGCATTTCAAAACATCGCGTTAGGAGTCCTCGCCACTTCTTTTAAGCTGTCACAGACTTAGGTGCTGCTACTTTTAGGGCTAAAGTGCTTCGTGAATTACTGTTAGTAAAAAAATAGCAGTCCTTAAGTTACAAGTGACGAAGTTACGAGTGCAAGCATCTCATATTAAATGACCATGACATTACGCTAAACAACATAAATCCCAATTAGCAACATACATCTCCTCCCTATAGCTAGTCACACAAGAAATTAATGATACTTAATCTCTGCTTAGCATGCTTCTCCGCTTAGCATTCTAATAACAGAAGGGGCACATTTATGTTGACCACTAGAGCTACAACATGACTCATGTCTGTAACTCTATAAAACACTTACTTTCATAAAGGACGCACACCATCCAGCACAGTTCTACACATGGAAACCGATATTTTGGGCACCTGTTTGGCGAACTCATCACTCTGAAACTGGACTACTGTAGGCTGCACCCAGGGTTGCTAGGGGCAACATCAAATAAAAGAAATTAGAGTCTTTCAGTATTAAATGTATACGTTTGATTACAAATGGATGTGTGTGGTTTGCAATTAGAATAAACAAGAAATAACATTTCCAATAATTTCCCATTATAAATTACATAATATTTGCACCTTACTTGTGAAGCTCACATAATTCTAATGATGTCACCGTATGTATGTGAAATGTAGGCTAATACAACGTTGCCACCTAGCGTTCAGATGTATTTAACATTAACGTGACATGTCCGGCTTGTACTGTCGTCAAATCCATGCTTTGAGGAAAACAATGTTTTTATCATAGTTTCCTCTTCAGTGAGCGATTACCTGGTCGTTTTTGTAACAGAGATGGCTGTTTATTGTCCCTAGGTTTACAGAAACACCTATTCATATTTAATACGTATGGAAATCAAGTTAACGCTGCCGACCACTGTTTGTCTATTAGCTACATGGCCCAGAATGTCTTGTGATTGTGATGATCTTGTTATTTGGTAGAGTTAAAAAGTGCTGAGTCATTTAAAAGTCCTTTTAAAGGGGGGTTGGGTGGTGGGGTGGGCTTGTATCTGTGTGAATGTCTACAACAAAACAACCCAGTAAAACCTAATTTCCCGTAAACATATGAATTTGCATACTTGTAACATTTTTAATAATACTCTCCCATCATAACATTTAACAAGGACAATTTTAATTTGAATACAGTCAATGTGAAAACAACTCTATTATGTAAGCTATAGCTACTGTTCTCCTTGCTATTTCAGGTCGTAAGTCCATATTATCCCATGGCAGAGCAAGGATTTCATGATTGGGCAAAGCTGCCCAGAGACATTGTGCATACTTGGAAGGCATTGTGATAGCAGTACAACTGCAAATGTGAAAATTTAGTTTCGCTTTCTATTCAATCCAATATGGCGGACGAACGACACGCCCACTTGACATCATCTTCTCGAGCAAGTTACACCGGTACTGCCCGGACGTTTTAAAGTTGGAACGGTCTCAAAGGGCCTAGGCACAGGAGCTGGAAAAAAAATAGGGAGACAGGAATAATAATATTAATAATAATAATAATAAGAAAACTTAAGAAGAACAATAAGTGTGCTGCTTTGAAAGCACACTTAATAAGTGTGCTGCTTTGCAAGCAAGCACACTTAATAAATGACTCATGAATTAGTGGAGGAGAGAATGCAAACCTGGAAAAGCAGAACACTATTTACGGATTGCTATAGATTCCTCTGCTGTACTTTAAAATACTAAATGACCAGATGTAAATCACAGTCAATAGAAGAGACTTGAAATGATTAATAAATAAGCAATCCTCTGACAAAATCCTAAAAGCTGTCATGATGATTTTGAATATGGGGAGTGAAGGGAGGCTTGCCGAGTCCTTGAAAGCATGCACTGCTGCAGTGTTGTGGCACTGATCTAGTCGATCCAACACCGCTGTGGAGCTCAAATGGATTTTTCTGGAACAAGACTGCTTTCTGCCACCACTGCCTCCGGAACCCCCTGAACTGAAACGCCAAAAAAACGTCAGGAGTTTTTTTTTTTTCCTTCCCTCTGCTCGCATTCATGTTTGAATGCAAAGAGCATGGTTGTTATGCTGACAGGTTATGTATATGTATTATGTATGAGTCAGGCGGATTTGGGTATTTTGGAGGTGACTACAGCCCACGCGGAAGAGACAAGCCGTGTCAGTAGGGATAAAGCTTTCCATCGTGAACCTTGATGAGAGATCACTGTCACATGGGCCCTCTGAGTTAACTGGGCCTGTGGGGTAGCACAACTAGCCTCCAAACCAGGAATTACATGGATCACTCTTCATGACCATTGTCCATCAATATTTACAACTATCACTGAGAGTATGCATTGTATAACCATGTTGAGACAGTAAGAGAAGTTAGCCTTAGTATATTAAAAGTATGTACACATATAATACATAGTTATAATATAATACATAGTTATTCATTACTTACAGAACTCTTCTGACAGTCGAACAGGCAAACTCTTCTGACAGTCTTCAAATTAAGCTGGATCTTAACAAGGCCAGAGGTGAAACAGTTACAGTACTACGTCACCAACAGAAATGGTCACTCATCCTCATAGCCCATTTCCAAGTCAGACAGACTGTTCACAACTGCAATAGTAGGTTGTAGATGAAACATTGTATTGAGGGGAACACTGTACTTGGATAAGTTATATTTTCTGGAAGGTGGAGCAAATTGCTCGTGGCAAACTGGTACATTGAGGGGCAAAGGATGCAACTGTAGCACGTTTTGCTACTAGCGAATGTCAGGAAAAATAAAATATGTCACCAAACACTTGAGCATTTCAGCTCTTCCACCTGCTGTCTGTGACATTATGGGTTTAGTCACTTATTTTGCTGCAAGACATGGTTGCCTCCCCAGTGCTCTGTGGCTATATGGAGCAGTGTGACACTGGCCAAATACAAACCGAAACTCCAAAAATTTCATTTGTGCATTGAGTCAACGCCGTGGTTACGCCATTGCCTCTACTCGTTGGTGAGCCTATTTCATCTTGCATAGATTTCGTCAAAGTTATTGAAAAATAGACAAAGTATACAACAACCTCGTTATTGTAACCCCAACAAATACATCTGATGTTTATTTGTGTGGTGTCACCCAGCCAGTTATGGTAGCAAGCTAAACTTTCCACAAAGGCCCACAAAGTACTGCTTGCTAGCGAAATACAGATTTTAAAAGGTTATTGAAAATAGTCTTTACAATTGGATAAATCCCCATCATTGTAACCAAATATTTTTTGAGGTGATTTGCAAAGCTTCTGTCAGCAAACTAACATGTAACATGCTACCACCCACAGAACTAAAGTACTTTACCTACTGCAGAAGGTACTATTAACACGAGTTGAGCCATCACAGTCCATGCAGTCTGCATCGCAAAGTTACAATTTTGAGGTTGTGCGACTCAGCCTACTGTGAAAGGCAGTAAGGTATGCGGCGACACAGAGATTCTTGTGTTGTCATGGCGTCGACTCCACGCAGAGTCATAACTTAGGCTGCGAGCAACGCAGACAAGTAGACGACACTTTATTCTAGGTTCTACATAAACATTCGCCTTTGGAATCATTTTGTGTTCCGGTGTTTATGGATGTATTTTTTTTAATCGAATGTCGTGTAAACGCGATTAAAAAAACAAACGCATACAAACATTTTTTTTTGTCTAGATACGTGTCAACAAGCCCTTAGTAGAGGTTCTACAACTTAATAAAGTTCAGGTTCTAAGAGGTCACAGTCATGACTTTTTGATTTTTATTATTTTGTCTTTGAAAGTTATTCATTTGAATGATAATGTACTGTAGGCCCACTTTTTATTGCTTTTATTGTAAGTTGCTTTGGACAAATCCATCTGCCAAGTAACCTAAACATCATACATAAACATAAAGCTAATACAGCAAGTACAGAGTTCCCTCTTCTCTGTTTATAATTCCCCTTGATATAGGGGATATGATATATAAAATAAGAGTTCAATTTTTATTATTTATTTAGAAAACACTATGAGAAATATGCAACCAACATTGCAAATTAAACCCTGTAAAATGGGCCCAATGCTGAAAGGATGCAGACTATTTCAAGTGGCCAGCTCAATCCACTCCAGTATTTCAATCTAGTCATCTGGTGAAGAGGAAATTGCATGGTGCCATATTCCCTGAAGCCCACAACATCTGAGTAAATGCCCTTATTGGGTTAGGAGCTGCAATAGCTTCCCTCTGAAGGGCAATAGAAATTATGCTGTGCACTTACATGTGCCTGGATTAGAACAATCACTAATTGATTGAAGTGTTTGGTTAGTCTGCCCTTCCGTTTTCAAATCCAAAGCTCTGCAAGTATTGGTCAAAACACAACATGTCTTCTGCTTTTCTCACTGGATAAAAAAAAAAAACTGTGCTTGCAGGGTACTTCATAACATCATTGGGACTGGACACTTTGGCAGACTGTCCAATTACCGTTGGCCAAAATACAGTCGAAACTACATTTAAATAAAGTTACATCAGTGGTTTTACCTTTTGGATACCTCAGTTAACAGACACTTCATATAGTCATCCTTTGATAAATATAAATATGATTTTATTGTTCAAATTTGGTTGGGTAGTTTTCTAGATGGTTGGTTTGAAAGCTTTGTAATGCCTCACCAGATGAAATCCTAACACAGTTGAGTGTCGTTTTACTCTTATGAAGAATTAGGCATGTCAATTTTAAAGGATCACTGTAGCACAGAGGATATTAAAACAAAAACTATCACAGGTACATTACAGTATAAAGTGTCTCTGGCATTCCAGTCAGCCCCAAAGCATGGCGATGATTGTATTGCCTAGCTCTAATTTCCATCAAATTCTGCTATATTGCCTCAATCAACAGAGTGCAAGTGTGCAAGAAGCCTCCATTTCAATCGACACTGTTTATTTCATTGGGAGTACAGAAACAATTACTATCCCACCTAAGTGCTGGAAGGACAGCAATACATTTGCAAAATTAAATCCATCTTACTGACAGCATATTGAACATGGACTGGGACTGGGTTGGTAAATGCATTACTTCTCTTGGACCCAAATATGTCTACAAAATGGAGAAGTTGGAAACTGCAGATGTTTTGGCTTGACAACATTGTTGTTGTTGTTGTTGTTGTTTTTGTTGTTGTTGTCATTTTGTATGGGAACACGCTTTTTGTTTTTCAAATACAGACCATTGCAAATAGTTCAGTCCTTCATTCAGTCCTTCAGTGTACCAATACATATTATTTATTTCTCTTTCTACTTATTTATGTATTCATTTGTGTATTTATTTATTTATTTATTTATTTTGGGGTTGTGTCAGCACAATGATGATCATCAGTGCAATGCATCCCTGCCTAAATAGACCTGATTCAGCAGCATCTGCCTGGACAGGCTCTGCTCTGCTCGGCCAACATGAAAAGTCCACCAAAACCTCATGGCTCCCACAGCCACAGGCTAATCAAAGAGAACCCCTGCCTGTCATTAGGACTCGCCCGCCACCCCCATCAAAGGAACCAGGAGGCCAGGAGGAAAGAGGGAGTGAGAGAGTGTGAGATGAAGAGAGAGAAAGTGTGTGAGAGAGGGAGAGAGAGAAAGACTAAGAAGCCTCTAATTATACACAGTGAAGACCGGCTCTGTTGCCAGAGCGGATAGTGACCTACTGTAGTGACCACAGCACCGCACCTCTGCAGCCTCTCTCTGATGCCGTTTCACTGGAACTCTGAACACCCGGGGTTCATAACTCCAGACTCAGACACCCCAGCCACCACGGCCAGTTACTAACGGATGATGGTACACCTCAGACTCCACTGTCTGAACATGGTCTGAACTGCATAGCTCTGCGTGCATGTTTTTTTCTTCTTTCTTTTGATGACTTTGCTATCTCTATTTCAAAACCTTTATTTCAGTTATATGTTTCTGGTAGGAGACAGATTTGCAACTTGCAATCGAGTTCAACAAATATGGCATATGAGTACTATACAACTTGCACACTGTACATGTGCTGAAACGGCACACGGTGCCACAGATGGACCCCATTCAGCTCTGTGACAGCACGTACACCACAGCCTATCCCTCATCTGTTCCTGACATAGTTCCTTAAAGGGTAATTTCGCCCACGCTGTTACATTTAAAATTGAGTGGGAGATTTTATCGGGCACATCAGAAGGGTGTCATGACCTCCAAGTCCCAGAGCCATTCAATTAGCCTCCAGTGTGTTCCAGACTTGCAACCAAGTGGACCAATTATGACATATGACCCGACAATCTCTCTCTCTCCTTCTCCTTCTCTCTCTCTCTCTCTCTCTCTCTCTCCTTCTCTCTGCTCTCTCTCTTCATGAAACTCCATGTATGTGCTGATTCCGTACCAATTTTGGTGATGTGTTGTATGACAGGGGGGAGCGGAGGGTTTTGAGGAATTCTAATAACTTTTGTCAAATTAGGCCTGTAGAATGAGCCTGTGTTCTGGCTATGTTTTTTTTTTTTTTTTGCTTAGGGATGAAGCCACTTTGACAGCAGCCATAATTGTATTCACATAATTACACAGAGGCTCTCTCTCTCCCTCCCTCCCTCCCTCCCTCTCTCTCTCTCACTCACACACTCACTCACACATACATACACACACACCAAAAAGGAGGATAGAAAATTCATGCAGTGGCATTCAATTACAGCTGGTCTTAACATGTGACAGAATTCCTTCATGAGAAAGAATACCACAGACATTTAGTGCATCTGTTTATTAATGCCCTAACGATGACAATTCATGGTTAAAAAGAATCGCAGCTCAACATGCGTTAGACTTCCTATGGAGATTAATGATTGTGTCCGTCACTCAGAGGCTGTGGTAATGTCTGCTGTGATTAGTGACTCCACTTATAGCACTCGCTAGCAATCTTTGGAGCCTTCGGAAACCAAATGGCCCTGCTGCATTACGGACCCTGTTTGACCACAGCATCTGTCCAGAGCAATAGGATTGTGTCTATAGGCAATCTGCAAGATTGAGATTACACTTGGCCAGTCAATACTGAGTGCTTGACTAGGAAGAGGAGAGGAGAGGCCTATAGATCCTAGGACATGTTGTCAGACACCGCAAGAAGCAAGAAAAAAATAAGAATTTACATAATCTGATATAATTAGACTATATGCATTTACTGTGAAAAATTTTCATCTTTGTATTTGCTTTATGTTTCATAATTTGGCTAAAAATTGGTACTCAGTTACCCTGTTTTCTTTAAATTGTTCAATATGCAAAATTTTGATTAATTTTGTGACAAAGGTCAATAAATCATTACAAATATATTTTCAAATCACTTATACTGTATATATTTCTGATGGGCATTCTACATTGAATGGATTGAATGATGGATCAGTATCGGTACCAATGTCCTTGTCTGAAGCAGACAATTATTTCCTCCCATTGATATCTTGGTTATATAAGGGTCCCTCTGTGGTCATAACAGTGATGTTAATGACAACACGTGCTATCATTTCAAATGTTTGCAAATTGCATGTTAAGATCATTTAATTGGTCTTAAAAAATGGCATGTTTTGTAACATACTGACCTGCAATATCTCAAAGGCTGAAGCCATTATCAGTGTTTTTTTATTTTATTTGATTGGATGCATTGATCTCTCCTTTTACCTTTACATGGTGATTGCTTCTTGGGTAGCCTTTTGTGTCAGAGCACACAGAAGGCTATAATGGGAAATGATGTTCAAAGTCTAAGCCCACTCTTTACACCCTTTCAGTCTTTGTCATGTTTTCCGTTTGTAATGAGTCCATTCATTTGAATTTGGATTACATGCATTTTAACAGTTTATGGTCATACATGTATGCATCTCCTGATCACACACACACACACACACAGTGAGAGCAGTTTTTTGTGCACCTTTTTGTAGCGTTTGTTTGGGTCAGACTCACACTCAGCCACACTAATGATCTGACCTCAGAGTGACCCCGTGGCCTGAGGCTGGATTGTCTGGTTTCAGCATGTGTAGGGAGTGGAGGGGCTGGGGGAAAGAGCTGAGTCAGGGTCTCATCCTGAGACAGACATCGGTCCAAGTGCCTGATAGCGTGCTATACGGCTAAGAGACAGAGAGAGAGAGTGAGTGTGAGAGAGAGTGAGTGAGAGAGAGAGAGTGAGTGTGAGAGTAAGAGTGAGAGTGAGCATTTGTACTTTAATGTTGCCTAGATGGAACTTGTTTCCTTACTTTGAATTCAACACCACCTTCCATTCAAAATGTATTACTTTTTTGGAATTTATTACTTATTAATTAGCCTCCATTCCTCAATTGTCAGTGATTTTAGCAATTGATCTTTTTCAATGCAGGGAAGCAGGCTCCTATCTGCTAACATTATTTGGAACATGCCGCTGTTTGAAAAAAACATTACATGGCATTGACCTAAACATCGAATAGACTTGTCAATAGGCATTATTTGTTCAATAGGAAGTTTGGTTGAGATCAATAAAAGGTTACACTTGAAGGTACCTACCAAAGATCTTAAAGTGGAGCGCGCTATAATCTTTGGTATCTACATAAGAGTGACATGACACTGTCATGAACGTGTCATAAACATTATAATCAAGTCATAAACGTTTATGACATAACGCTTCTATCACTCTCTTCTGTCAAGTGTCATTCGGTTTTTGTCATGACAAGTTAGGGTCAGGGTTATGACAGTGTCATGTCACTCTTATGTAGATAACTTCAAGAAAAGTGTTACCCAACACAGTTATTTTTAGTCTTTCAACAGCCAATTAAGCACTCCTGAAACAATCCACTCCATGAAGACATTATTTACATTAATTGGCTCATATGGTCAATTAAAGGACAAAGCTAATTGGCTTCTTTTATCAAACAGGCATTAGCACTGTCAGTGTTGGTTAAACAGGGACATGAGGATTTACCTGCAAATGCAACTTGACAACTCCAGTGTAAACAGTAAGGCTCACTGAGTGCAGGCCAAAGAAATCCCAAACCTCCTGGACAATGGACCATGATAGTTTACCAGGAAATGAGATGGGATATTTTTTGAATGGTTTCCTACTATTTTTATTTAGCTATTTTCCTTTATGCCTTTCCTTTGGATGACATGCAAAAAAAACATCTCTAATTATTTGCTAGAACCTTATTAATTGCATCACAAAATTCCACTCTGATGGTATAGAACACCCTGTTTGAAAACCACAGCATGCAGCCACTGAACATCATTAGTTATTTCTGTCACAACTACTAAGATCGCTGTGTGTTCAATAGCATCCACGACAACCAACTCATTTGAAGTGTCTGTAAGCTTTTCCCCACTGTTAAATCATCTCATGATACAATACACCCTCAGAATCCAATCACATAATAAGCTATTATGCCTGGGGATACATCTAGTGCTGAGCAGTCACAGATCTTGAATATTGAAGGGGAAGGAAAATGAGCTGCCTCTTTCTCAATATAAACTCTGGAAACCTTTTTCCTCTCTCCCCCCTGTCAAGCCCATGAGTATGTTACCATTATGTCTTATTATCACTACACACACACAAGTGCATGTGCACACACACACCTGAGCGAGAGAGAGTGGGAGATGGAAGAAGAAAAAGACAGACAGAGGACAGAGAAGTAAACAAAAAGTAGAGGAATCAGAAACAAACAAAACCACCACACAAATTTGTATAGTACCCGCACAGATGCAGCAGCCCACTGCCACTGGTGTCAAATTTCCACTCTTATGACTCAGACATGAACCTCACCCTTGAGATGGGATAGTTTAGGGCCACATGTCTAGTGAGTTTTTTTTCCTTATTATTTCAACAATGTATTTTAATGTATAAACATGACTGACTTAACCCCGACAATGGTGCATACTCCACCCGCGAAGGTCATGTCTTATATTGTGAGAACAAATGCACCCACACATCTCAAATTACTCATAATCTTTGCAGAACTGAGGTTAATTCTTGACACTTCTTTATTTCATTATCATTCAGAGTGTTCTCAGGTAGAGCAGCTATTGTGGGGCAGTCTCTCGGAATGAAGATTTATCTGTGCACATTTTTAGAAATGTAAGAATTTAATAGATATTCATGGTTCACTACTTTTTAATCTAGGAGGAGAAGAAACATCTGCCAAGAGCAGCATGGAATAAGCCTTTCAATTTGTCATAGACATAAAGCAGCACTGTATATTGTCATTGTCCCAGATTAGGTCTATAATTAATCCATTTGTTAATGTGCCTGCAATATTCGATTTGACTCAGTCTAAGCAATGCAAAGGACCTTCTTTAAGGTATGTTATTTGTAATCATTAAGGGTACACAAGCTGAAGATATCTTGTGGGCGGATCAATGAAACACAGGTGATATGTTTTAGCCTTGTTTGCCAACATTAGGAAAATTCACATAGATGTGACTGGTGACTTGATTATATACTATGCTTTGGGCTGACAAGGCGGTTTTGTTTGTCTAAAATTGTTGCCACACTTGCCTAGAGGGAAAGCTTAAAACATATCCAAGAATATGTGGTTTTCTAATTTGACCTCATGTTGGAACAATACAATTGCAGGACAATTAAGTCATCATCATACTTTGATTGACGATACAGTCTCCAAAATAGATCTTACTAAGCACTCAGACCACATAAAGGGAATGAGAGGTGGCACTCTCATTGGTTTAATGGATGTTACACCCAGAACAGCCCTTTTGAACCATGTGCCTGGGATATTATTATTCCACCATCCAACTAGCAAAAGTGGGCTGGTCACACCCTGAATGCACTTAAACCATACACTACAGACCATGCATTTCAGATATAGGGCCCAGTGACTTCTGTTAATCTTTTGGAATGTGTGTACTAGCTGAGTAGGGCTGGGGTACATTGAAATGCACCTAATAGTCACTGATAATTACTCTGTTACATTATGCCTTGTTTAATTGTCACCGTAGCACAGGGTATATTTTTTTGTTATTTATAAATTTGTATTATGTCTTTCCTTATAATCTATTAGTGTTTTGATACAGGATTTGCTGGTGTATGTGAACAAGTAAGCCAAAGCACGCTGGATAGTGTGATTAGCAAAAGCATCTGATTGAATGCCACTGCATTAGATTCTTGCTCCGGCGCCAGCTTCGCAGGGCGTGGACGTCAGTAGTGTTTGCCCAGACACTTCACTAACCCCCCCCCCCCCCCCCCCCCCCCCTTTAATGGTTAAAGAACCAAGAACAGAGGAAGTGAGATGGACTTGGGCCAAATGACTGCAGCTCTTAAGCTTGTGTTATGCTCAAGCATCGCTGCACAATGCATATGTATGTCTCAGTCTATAAACACATTGATTGAATTGAATTAATATCATTAGCAGACAACAAAATGCCACACTAAGGCGTATAGGTGCTTTTAAAGTAAGACATAAAAATGTGACCAACAACCAACGAATGATATTTATAATTGATATATTGAAGTAATGCTTGACTTCATAATTCAGAAGCACTCCATGGACTATCATTCATCATATTTATTCACAGTGAATGACCAAGACCAAGCAGCAACAAATCACACCATTTAAAGAAAGTTTTATTTGAAATGTCATCTGACTTGGCATGTCCGGCCAATGATTGCCACAGTATAAAGCCTCTCCTCTCTCACTCTGCAGGAAAGAGAAAGGGCCAGGGACATTTAGTTGCCAAGACTACATCTCCTTCAGAGAATCAGGGCCCCCCTACACTCTCACTCACTCACTCACACACACACACACACACACACATACACACACACACACACACACACACTTTATTTGATTCCACAAGCCAAGTTTCATTAGAGATCATATTTTCTGAATAATCCAACAGATTTAAGCAGTTCAGCGGTCTATTATGAGTTTTTTTCAAGTTCACGGGAACAGGAAATGTTGCCTTTTCCACATGGCTCCTTTAATCGCTGATATAAAACAGTACGTTGTCAACTGTTTGGCCTTTGTTTTATTTACCCCCCCCCCCCCCCCCCCCCCCAAAAAAAAAAAAAAAAATGCAAAGTCAACAGACCACCAGCCTGTGTACATGGCCCAGGCTACCAAACACTAGGATGATAAGTTGACATTTGTATCCTAAGTTCCCAGTGGCAGAGATCAAAGGCTGGTGTTTTTACTGTAAGTTTTTTTTTTTTTTTTTTTTTAGTATAAGGGTCTTTCATACAAAGGCACATTTAGATTTAGATTAAGTGTTAGTTAGTATAATTTGTATTTTAGTATATTTAGCATATTCTTTATCTTCTACTGTCCTTATTGCGTGTGTTTTTATATTATATACTTTAATTACTCTTTCTGCTGTTAAAGAATGTGTTTGTGTTGTCTGTATGCTGCTGAGACCTTGAATTTCCCCTGGGGTTCAATAAAGTATTTATCTATCTATCTATCTACATGATACTTCAAATACTTTTTGTCATTCTGAGAGAGATTGCAAGATTGAGAGATTTGCAATTCCAGAAAAGGTGCATTAAACCATTCAGAGTGGATAGTAGTGTGTTTATAGATCTACCCATCCTCATAGACACACACACATACACACATGCGCACACACACACACATATACATTCCAACCTCCCTTCATTTTTTTTTTTTTTGTAAACGTGCGTCAAGAGAGGCACCCTGGCACATGGGATGTGAGACTTCATATTAGTGAAAAGAACAATAGTGTGCTGGTGGGGGAGGCTGACGGTAATGAGTTCAGGATCAGTGAGCCACACAAACAATGCCCTTAACAGATGGAAGCCAACAAGTAGCAGCTGCAGAGGCAGTGGAGTGAGAAAAGGACTAGCCATCGAGAGGGGACTAAACAAGACTCACACGCATCCAGGGCTGGTGCCATCTCCAGATGACGAGGCTCGCTTTTGATGAGCGCCATCAGAGACAGCGCTGACCTGTTGCCATGGACGATGGGCAGGTGGAAGAGGATGGCCGACGTGTCGGGCGTCTGCAAGGGCGCCTCGCTTTTTTGATGCGTTGCATGATTCATTGGCGGAGTTGATCAAGGACAGGCAAGGTGACTGCATCGCTCTCTTCCGAGCCGTCCTTGCGGGAACAAAACATTCAGGGGGAAACGAGGTGACTGTGTGGACTGTGAAGTTAATGTGAACTCTTCCGACGCCGTGCAGAAACATTCACCTTACTGTGAGGACAACTTCAATGCTGACTTTACTCTTGTGAAGAGATTTATCTGTGTTCCGAACTTGCATGACTGTACATTAATCTACACCTGCTAACAATAATATGTTGCTACAGCAATAGGTAGACCATAGAAAGTCTTTATTAGAGAATATTATTTGATTAATATTTCATTCATATCCATGGTCATACATGTAGTTTGTATCTGAATACTGTGTATATTTATAATAAGCAGTAAAAAGGAAGCAGGTTTTGGCTGAAGGTCAGTCTTTTGAAGTGGAGATGACTTCAAAGGTCAGAGATAAAAACAAACAACATTTAATTGCCCCTGTTTTATAAATAATGGAAAACTTTTTTCCAGGCTCTGTGCTGAAAACCTTATTACAGCCGGAAGCATAAACAGAACAAGCTCAGAAAAAAACTACAAGAGGAAAAAGAGGTGCAGTTGATTAATGTGGGAAAAAGGCCTCAATAAAAGTGCATTACACGTAACATTTAGTGGCTATCAGGCTCTCAGAGTCAAAGAAAGATATGTCACACTCAAATTTCCCTCTGGCTGAATATCTAAGAGGTCCTGTTGTACTTACATTTCTCTAAGATTATTTAATACCTACATCATTTATTGGCTTTGTACCTTTGTCAAGTCTTCAGTGACACTATTTGTGGTAAGTTTGTTGTGAATGACTTTATTTGAATATGGCACAGTGACTTATTCCTTGGGGTTACTAACCTCCATACAAATGCAGTAATTCCACCTGCAACTCAATAAAAGACTGTCTTTTGGGTTCATAAGCTTGCAGAGTATTTTCTGAAAGGGGAGTGGGAGGATATCAGCTGAAATTTTCTGCAGAATTTTAATATGAAGACAAGGAACTATAAAACAGATCTGTGGAAATGCATTGATGTGAAATGAGAATTATGTCTAACCATTTAAAAATGCAGAGAAAATGTTTTTTTTTTTTTTTTTTAATAAGAAAAGGATTACATAGAATATATAAATGTGTATCACTTTAGACTCCACTATGCTCCACATAGTATCAAGGTAAACAGAAAATTGCATTTGATTTAAAGGCTTTTCTGTGTCTTTTTAATATGTATGTGTTGAAGAAGGGGTCATGGTTATGTGTTATATTTTTCCATTAACAATACCATCTCAATTCCAAATCATCATTTTGATAAGAGAGACTATCACAACCTCTCTTTGCAATTGCACATATGTCTGTCAGCATGAGCCTCTTAGTTCACACCTGTTACATGACTAGAATAATAAAACACTTGTTCTCAAGGTCTGTTTTCACTGATATTTCTCTCTCATTTTTTTGTACATCCTGGTGATGTCCCATCTGGAATGCTTCTGTTTTTCCCTCCCTTCCTCTCTCTTCTCTTTTCTCTCTCTCTCTCTCTCTCTCTCTCCTTCTCTCTCTTTCTCTGTCTCTTCTTCCGTACCTGCCAATGGCAACTGATACATTCACACCGTCCAAAATTCTATTAGTGAAAATTCCACCCCTACAGGAAGCGAGCAGACAGCCATCTTCCAGCATCTCTCGCACTTGGCAGCACGCTTACATTACAAAAGCCCAGTAATAAGCCCTGACAACAGACAGCTTTGGAAAACAAACTTGCCTTTCACCGACTGCCTTCATCGCTTGTCTTTTGCACTCAGGCCCAGTCTGATTTGAAATGGGGATTTTTGTATTTCTTTTTATCTTTTTTTTTTACTATACCATTCTTACATTGCCTCTAGTAGATGCTGCTCTTCTGCTTTAAGTTTGCCTGGTCAGATAGCCTCTGCAGTAGATAGAGAAATACAAGTCCTTCACTGCAAAGTAATACAATTCTGTCGTCTTCAAATCAGTCTGTCAGTTTAATTTTCTGCAATAAGTTCATCCCTCTGTTCCAGGTTATGTCCTATATTTATGATAGGCCTTATCACAAGCCCTTGCTCGACGGTGATTATTATGTTAACCTAGCAGACAGATATTTAGTTGCCTGGCAGCATATAATCCAAAACCGAAAACTTTAACAGAGATCCTTTGACCATTTAAAATAGATTTGAAATGCCATAATCCATCAGGCTGTTAAAATGTTTGAGGTAGAGTAGTAGAGATTTATTTTTTAGATTTGTCTCTTGTTCTTCTTCATGATACTGGCCAAGAGTTCATAACACCCACGTTGACTTGAGGATTTTATATAAATAGCAAGTCTTGAAGGGACAAATAAACAGAGGAGGTTCTGAACTGAGTGGCTTTCTTCGAGCTGTGTAGGTGGAAACAGAAAGATGTTGATATGCCTGACGGCATTGTGTCTAAGACACTCTGTGTCTCTCACTCTTGTTTTATTATTTTCTGAGATGACAGTAGCACAGAAAGAGGTCTTTACTTACACAGTATATATAAAAAAAATAGGATGAAAAGGAACATTACACATGATAGACGAAGATGGAAGAGTGAAAATGCATTTGTTGACTTATTCAACAATACAACATACCAGTATAGCTGGCTATCCCTGGGCCTCTTATTTCTGCATCTATGCCTAGTACTAACACATATGTCAAGATGGTCTATTCACTTCACCCTGCAGGTCAGGTGGACCCCTGATCTGCACCTACCTTCGGGGTAATGTCCCTACATTAAATATGACTAATGTCAGTAAACAAAGGCTGCAGGGTTCCATCTTCAATGAATGGAGGCAAAACCAACCAGGAGTATGTTTCACATGCAACCACAGAAGTTAGCATTGAAGTAACAATACATCATTTTTTAACTAACCAACATCTAACTAACAACGGTTTCCAAAACTGCCTGACCAACATAGTGCTACAGTATGTAAATTTCAACCATGATAGTTTCCCAACTTCCAAACTTCAGTAGTCCTAACTAATATGGATATTAGTATGGATATTAGTACGTGAATTGGCAAATAACATGACTCTGTCATCAAGTTTATTCATTTGTTCATATAGGCTGTAAATAAATGACTGCTTTAAATTAACTTATTTTCCTATACATATCATCTATGTGCAGGTGACTACTCTATTGACTATATTTACTCAAATTAGTTGTCAGCTCTATGGCTCAGTACACTAAGGCCCATGCTATAACCTATAACCCTGAAATCTCAATGGTGACACAAGACCCACACAATGTAACCCGAGAGTGGGTTTACAGGAAATGCATCAAAATATGAGTCTTATGGGCTGATAATTTTTCATTGGTTACATCTAATGTTCCCTGGTCAAATGGACTGTTCCATTCCACTGGTCAGTATTTCAGGGCAAGGACATAATGTACATTAATTTTGTACTATTTTTAGTCTACTATTTTTTTTTTATTTAGATTTTATACAGATTTGTTTGCCCTCCCATGAAAAAAAATGTCATACGTTGGATTACTTTAAATAAGTACGTTGTTCAAAGACTTTTTAAATGCAGAATATCTGTGCCCAGTCCCTGATGGTTAACAGTCCAGACAAGACTCTGGAGATGATCAGCTGGAGGGCAATGATGAAAGCAGAAAAAGACAACATGAGGAAGGAGAGACAGAAACAGAGACAGGATAGGACAGGAGTTTGAAATCGAGGATGCAGTAGGCTACCAAAACAACAAAGTACAACAAACTTTAACCATGTTTATTGTATACTAACCAGTGTTGATCATGTAGACCTGTGTTGATTCATGTTTGTCCATGGCTTCATAAAAAGTCAGTATCATTATCAGTCAATGAGGTGATATCACAGAACATCACAAAACATTTCTCTTCATTTCTTATCCACCAGGCTGAATCTCATCCAGAGACATGACAGTTTGTGGATTTAAACAACTTTTAAGACTCCAGCAATTACCACTGAGATAGTGTCCGCAGTGTTGTCAATGGCTCGTCCTGTTACTCAGCGTTTGATGGTGCTGCAGTCTGACTTTGCTGCACTTGCTTTAAGGAATCGAGCTGAACAGTGAGACAACTTAATGAAGGAACATCCACTCAAAGAACTTCTTTAAAAAAGTCTGTTTCACTGCAGACAGATGACTCACCCAGGGATGAACCTCGGTTCAAGGGCCTTTGTTGTTAATATAATAGAGTGATGAGAAATCAGCCGAACCATATTTGTGTGTCAGTCAGACTGTGCGTGGGTGTTTGTGTGTGGACATATGTATTGTAAGGTGTCAACTAATTTCATGCAAGGTGTCGACTCATTTTCCTCCAAATTTGTAAATCATCCTGAAACAAATGGCTTTCTAAACTATGATTTTATGAAACATGAAACTATCATGTCAGAAATAAATTGTCCTTCATTTGAACCGATACTATCGTTCCCTTCCAAAACCTTAATACGGATCCCTACGAATATTGTACTCTTGAGTAAGCACACTGAACATTTAAGGACCTGAAATATATTTTGAAAGGCGATTTTGTCACACTTTGCTTGACAGGTGAGTACATCTTAAAGCTCCCCCACGACACATGATGACTTAAGTTAATGCATGAGACTTTGCTCATTGGTTGACTTTGCATTTTGCCCAGTATTTGAATTAAGGCTCTCGGTGTGTTATGCAAAGAGTCCAATCAAAGAACTTTTGGAGGTGGAGAATGAAACCAAGTGGCATTGAGTTGTAATAAAGCTTAAGTACCCAATAGAATCCCCCTTAAATCTAGTACAAAGAAACACATCCGCTAAACCAATAAGTCCTCAGAGGGTTCAGTGCAAATCTTCCACGACATGTTATCAAAGTCTCGGTTGGACATTATTGATGGTGGCTTTCACCTGAATGTACCCCAAGTGATGCCTCTGAACCAAGGCCCTTGTTGGCCCTGAACCCGTGATGTGGTATTACAACATAATCCTCCAAGGGGCAGCCATCCATGGAGAGGGGCCTGTACACAAAGAGACCTAAGCCTCCTTTTCCAGCACGCTCACTCAAACAGCAAATACAGTAACTTGACCTGTGTGAAAGCCAAACTCACCTCACTAGTCATTCCTGTTGATGCTTTACTCTTTGTGTCTAATGTCTGCTGCTGTGAAAATGGCACACACATTATTTTCTCTCTTTTTTTGGGGGGGGGGGGGGGGTACGTTCACTAAGCATTTACATGCTCATACAGTATGTTTTTTGTAATTCGCACATAACTCATAATGAAAGCCTACCAAATGTTTAATAGTGTGTGGATGATGATTGAGAGATTATGGTACCACATCTGAATTAACGCTCTTTTATCCCTTTGCAGACTGTGCCGAACATTCCATTTTTTCATACTCGATGGCCTTATGGCACAAAAAGGCTTATTGTATGATTATGCTACATGACAAAGATACAATATACTCACTACTCATTTTTAAAAAATATCTTTAAAATTCAACCCCAAAAAACACGAAAATATCAGTTTGTCAAGATTAATCTAAATTTTCTCCCAATTTCTATTGTAGATAGAGAAAAACATAGAGTGTATGGGAGATTCACAATGTTGTCCTCTACTCAGTGATAAAAACAGAATCAATGTGTCACCTTTTGTTCAAAAGTTATGATACATTTATTAGACCTTTGCAGACGGCACGAAACATTCCGTTTTTTCATACTTGATGCCCTTGTGAGACAAAAAGGCTTATTGTGTGGCCATGCTACATGACAGAGATAAGATATACCCACCATTGTAATCAGGAGAACTAGCCCTTTAAAATGGTACATATCATAGTTAATAAGTTTGAGGGTAACACACATTGTTTTTAAACAAAACCTTCAAAATTCAACATCAAAAAACGTGAAAATATCAATTTGTCAAGATGAATCTTTCTTTTCACCTAATGTCTGTTGTAGATATAGTGTGCAAAGGATAGCCAGTGTTGTGTTCTCCTCAGTGAAAAAAAACAGAATCAATTTATCACCTTTGGTTCAGAAGTTATGATTAATTTACTCATAACAGTAACAAGTAGAATTTTTAAAGAGTAGAATGTTTTCATTTCCCGGTTTGGCATCTGACCTAAAAATACAGATATAATGGTCATGTAAAAAAATAAGCTGTTTTACCATCAAAACAAGCTCAATATGGGATGTCTTACTGTACTCTGAAGAGGCTAAATTGTGGGGAGGACAGATAAAGGCTGAAAGACAGACTAGCTGATTGTAACTGCTTCTCCGTGTGCTTCATTCTACTATGAAAACAAGTATAGAGACACTGGCACATGTGTTAGGTTTACGAAAGGGGAAATACATCATTTTATTTAGAAAAATCTTAAACAATGTGATTAAATAACCAGGAACAACAACTTCAGGTAAATAACATAAACATATGTTTACAAACATGCAGTAACTATTAGAACTACAAGAATGACAAGACAACAGTATAACAAAGATCAACAAATCTTACATGGTGAACAAAACATCAATTCATACTAACATTCACACACATATATATAAACAATTAAAACTTTAGAAGAAATTCAATACATTTAACAACCATACAGCATATAATTCGATACAATATATAATTATCCATATCATTTGCCCCACACATAAGGTGATACACTAACGCCACATTCACACCAGATCCGTGGTGTGTGCATTGTCACAGCTGTGGCATGGTTGTGTGTGTGTGTGTGTGTGTGTGTGTGTGCGTGTGTGTGTCCATCTAAGCCTAGCAGACGATGGGGTGTAAATGCTATTGGAGTTGGTGTCTCTGTCTGTGTTGGAAGGATAGGCAAAGTGTATGCTTTCTACCCGACATGGGACTTGACCAAACTCAAAATAAAGAAATTGTCAGATAAGAAATATAGAAATTGAATTACAAATCTAACCAAACTATTATCACTATAATCCCTCTCATTATTGTTATAAGCAACAGTCTTATCACAACCAGAAATGTGCTTGCGTCCAGATGGATGCACACACACACACAAACATGCTTACCCAGCTGAGGATGATGGAAGATTATCTCCTCCTGTAGCACATCATTGTCTTCTTCTTCATCCAGAAGCTACCCATCCATGTTCCATGCTGGAACATCTTTTTCAGCATTCACGCCTCTCTCCGAGAGTGAAGTGTCCAGACTCCTGACATGCAGCCGTCCTACCACATGCTCGCTGGACCCTATACCTACGAGCCTACTTCAGTCCATCAGCCCGACCATCGCTCCAGCTATCACACATGTGATCAATGCCTCGCTAACCTCCAGCACATTTCCAACAGCGTTCAAAATGGCCCGGGTAACACCGTTACTTAAGAAAGCTTCTCTCAACCCTGCTCAAGTCGAGAACTACCGCCCTGTCTCACTACTGCCTTTCCTATCCAAAGGCATTGAACGAGCAGTCTCCAAACAGGTCTCTGACTTCCTTTCACAGAACAACCTTCTGGATCCAAATCAGTCTGGGTTCAAAAGCGGCCACTCTACCGAAACGGCTCTGCTGTCTGTAACAGAAGCCTTAAAAGAAGCCAGGGCGACCGCTCGGTCATCAGTACTCATTCTGCTTGACTTATCGGCTGCCTTTGACACGGTTAATCACCGTATCCTTCTCTCTATACTCGCTGACTTGGGAATCTCCGGTTCTGCTCTCTCCTGGTTTGAATGCTACCTCACAGGACGCTCGTTTAACGTATCATGGCTTGGTCAGCTATCTGCACCTCACCATCTCACCACAGGGGTCCCCCAGGGCTCAGTGCTGGGCCCCCTCCTCTTTGCTATCTACACCACCTCCTTGGGACAGATTATCCGTTCGCACGGCTTCTCATACCACTGCTATGCATACGACACACAGCTCTATCTGTCCTTTCCACCTGACGACCCCCTGGTTTCAGCACGGATCTCGGATTGCCTCTCAGACATAGCTACATGGATGAAGGCACACCACCTCCAGCTGAACCTCTCAAAGACTGAACTGCTGGTCATCCCAGCTAAACCTACCATACACCACGACATCAACATCAAATTTGACTCCCTGTCTGTTTCACCGACCAGGACTGCAAGAAATCTAGGAGTTGTTCTCGACCAACTAAACTTCTCAGATCATGTTGCCTCAGTCGCCCGGTCATGCCGTTTCGCACTCTACAACATACGGAAAATCAGGACTTACTTGACTCAAGATGCTACCCAACTTCTGGTTCAGGCAATAGTCATCTCACGACTCGACTACTGCAATGCCCTCCTGACAGGTCTCCCAGCCTGCGCAGTGAAACCACTTCAGATGATCCAGAACGCGGCGGCGCGCCTGGTCTACAACCAACCTAAAAGGGCACATGTTACCCCGCTGCTCATCCAGCTACACTGGCTACCTATGGCGGCCCGCATCAAATTCAAGTCTCTAACGCTTGCCTACAAAGTAGTCTCCGGTTCTGCTCCCACCTACTTGAATGCCCTCATACAGACTTACACTACCTCCAGACCGCTGTGCTCCTCTGACGAACGACGTCTAGCTCTACCACCGGTACGCTCAAGCCAATCCAAACTTTTCTCATCTGTTGTTCCTCACTGGTGGAACACACTGCCAGTTCCTACAAGGGCAGGGACATCCTTTTCCACTTTCAAAAAACTCCTGAAGACCCAGCTCTTTAGAGAACATCTACTCTCATAGCAACACTTACAACAAGTCTTACTGATCCTAGCACTCACCAGCCGTTTTAAACTGACAAGTAACTGTTAAAAACAGCACTCACCGACGCACTTATTCTTACTGTACTCTAATGTTTTTTTTAAACTGTCCTAAAATTGTGAGAATTGTTCTAAAACTTACTGTTTACCATGTTGTTAGTCGCTTTGGTTAAAAAAGCGTCAGCCAAATGTAATGTAATGTAATGTAATGTAATGTCCCATGTCCATGCCATCGTGGTCCTTGGGGTCATATTTGCCATCAGCAGTCGGCTGCTTTCACCCCAGTTGCACGTACTTCTCTCCCTCCATCTAAAATAACAAATCACAGGTCTGATAGTGAATAGGTTGTTTAGTTTTATTTTACATTACTTCCACATAATCTTAATCACCACCAACCATGACTCTTTTCACTAAAAGTATTATTGTCACTGGAGGACTCCAATATTGCTTGGAGAGGTAACATTAGTCTCAGAGCTCACCACAGTAAGTGTTATTGCCTTGGCTAAACCATACATAGCATACCAGCTTACAAGCAAAAATTGATTTATTAACATGAGTCAGGAGATATGACAGAAAACATCTAAACAGCATATGCATACACATACACACCGTGCATAGGCTACTGCAGTTGCGTAAAGACAAACCACCCCCTTAGAAAATAATGTGTTGACGAGTAGGCTTGGGTGTATGAGCTCCCATCATAGTTAGCCACCCAAAAATCTCATAATCGTAGCAGCCAACCTTACAGCCTAAAAGCTAAACAATACTAAAACACATTTATAACAAATCTTCAGTCATGTATTCATGAAAACAGCAGTCAATGAATAAAATCCTTACGTTACACCATCGGTGATCAACACAGTCTTCACCTCGGTAACGTAACATTAACGTTGTCCTTCATGTCAGATGTTTCTATCTAAGTAAGCTAAGCAACTTGGCTACAAACAACTGTAAATTGTGCTATACATATTACAAAGGAATGAAAGGTTTATTTGACAATAAAATACCGATTAGGTCTACTTGACATAAAGTTGGCTGTCATGAAGCACGGGAGTGAACTTTATCGTGACTACGCGTCAAGGACATGTTGCAGCCTCTCCTGATGCTAACGTTACCTAACTTAGCTAGTTTTCTATCAGATGACAAGCAAGCAACATCGTTCAAAATAGAACAAGTCGTTAAAGTTTCAGTCTTAGTAGGTCTGTAATCTTGGTTGACATATAGTAGCCCCCCAAAAATGACTGAAAATGATGAGTTCACTAAAGATTACGGTGTGCTAAAATACCAGCTGTCATCAGCTGAAGTGAACACACACACGCATTATGTTACGGCCATGCATACAAGGTGTAATTACCAGCAAAAATAACTTTTAAAAATGATTTTGAAGTAATAACATGGATAACAAGTAATAATAACATAAAAAGACTTGTTTTTACCTCAGATGATCCAGTAGTTTCTCCTTTAGACGACGTCAAGATCAACGATGCATAGTGCTTCCTGCTGTTTTTCCTCTAGTGGAGGGAGACGTCAACTCTTGATTTTTCCTTCCCGTAGTAAAAGAAATTCGCGCCACAAATCCCTTAACCAATCATATCGCCAGAAAGCCTATGATGTGACGTTTTTGAGGAAGTTTTCAGTGATAAAATTGGTTGGGGTATGGCGGAGTTATTAGACTGAACGTCATCGGTACTGGGGTACCGAAATTAGAATGGGCCGTCTGCAAAGGGTTAAATGTGTCTGTTTTTTCTTTTGCTTCCCTGTGAGGTGTCATAAAATATGTGTGCAAACCCTTTTTACACTTAAAGAAGCCCTATGCAACAATTTTAGCAAAAATGACCTTAATTATGCAGGTTGAGAGACGTTCTTCTACAACACTTTTTGGGTTGTTTGGTGGGTGCTTCGTCTCCCCCTAGTGCTTCTCCGCGGAAAAAACGAATATGCAACTTTCTGGTCGCGGTCCGATCACATCCGGATGTAACTCAGTGGAAGTATTCAATCGCACCTCGAAAATGTAGACAGATTGTAGTTTCTAAGAAGACTGCAAAATGGACTCCGACTTGGCTTTTATTGCTGTTGAAATTGTAAGTAGCCTACCCTTGGGTGAACTTCGTTTTTGTAATGTGATTTGATAGTCTCTTGAACAATGTGTTTGCTCGACCGTTTTTTTGAGGCCTGCATGTGTTTAGCTTGGTTTCTTGATGGCTAGCTCGCTAGCTAGTGGGGGTTTAGCGTAGCAGTCACTTGCTACCGAAGCTCCAGGGGGAGCTATGTCGTGAAAAATGCGAGCCCAAATCAGGCGAAAACCCAGAAACCGCAAAGAAATAACCAGACCTGCATAGGGCTTCTTTAAAATTAACTTTGAATTATGTGTCATACGACTAACATATCCATTATACAAAAATCATGTTAGCAGAGGTCATGTTGAAAAAGTAGTTATTATATTATACGGCTCTTCACAATGCTAGTTGAACGCTCCATTGACTTCAATGGGATTTCCCAGAGCCATATAAAGGTAGAGTTGCGACAATGGGTGTTCAAAATTCGTTAAGGTCACGTGGTTCATGTAAACTTCAAATAGTTCCCGAAAGTGATTAACAATGGATTAGAATGCATTAAATAGGCTACTGTTCAATGATAGACAGAGCCACGATTTTGGTTAATTGACAGTCAATAAATGCATTGATATACAATATTTATAACACAGTGTAATTATTTTGTAAACTATGTAGTTATCCTACCATTACAACAATATTAAATTAAATTCCAGACCTTATATCTTAGCCTGCTATATAAGGTGACGTTTTTTTCCGCCCTTTTACGTATGTGTCACTTAATATTAATTTCTGTACAAAAGAAGAGATTCTTTAGAAAACGCTATTGCACCCACCCCATAAGTGTATCTAAATTATCGCTATATAAAACTAGATGTACCGCAGAGCGGTACAAAATATGACCGCCGCCCAGTCCAGCACATTTCTTCCACAAAAATAAATCACGCTGAAAGGCCTATATGATTCTAACTGTCTCACTAAATTGCATTATCCACACTCAATTCTCACTGGTATCTGCTAGACAACAAGTACCAAAACATGATTAATTCATAGATTTCACATGTAAAATTGATTTTATACAACCCCACCCCCATCTTGCCTGTTCATAATTCTGAGAAATTCTTGAATTGTGTGCATGTGTGCGTGTACATGTTTATGTTTATGTGTGTGTGTGTGTGTGTGTGTGTGCGTGCTTGTGTGTTTGCCTGCGTATGTGTGTATGCGTACATATGTCTACTGTGTGAGTATGTGTCATACGTATGATAACTGTGAATGTATGTGTGTGCGTGTGTATCTATTTATGCACATGTGTGCACATGGAATGGGTTAACATCACCCCTGGAGGCAAACATACGGAAAAAATTGGTCATCCTAGGCCCTACGGTTCTCAAGATATTCACAGAAAACTATGTCTGCCCTACCCTCCTTTCGGTGGGTCCAGTACAGCAGGGGGGCTACAGATCAAAACGAAAAACGATGGTTCCATGCTATCCATGTGGGGTTACATGCCCACCAAGTTTCGTGTACCCCGGTCTTTCAGTGTCCAGGGAATCATTGACGGAAATTTGGGCATGCGAAAAAGAAAAAAAAGGGGAAAAAAAAAAAAAAAAAAATCTGACTAAACCTATATGACCGCCGCTTCGCTGCGCGGCGGTCATAATAAATGACCTCGTACAGTGACTCGAAAAGCTGTAAACAGTGTTTTTGAGACTGCGTGTAGCCTACAAAAGCGCATGGAGCTCCTGTGAAATTTTGATTGCAACGAGAAACTGTAACACAGCTAGTCTAACATTACTTGTTTGAGCTTTCTACCCCGCGTTTCCTCTGGTAGTCACTGATCTGAGCTAATGAGCTAATTACCTAGCCAAGCCTAGCCTATCGTCGCGGCAGAATAAAAAAGTTTAAACGTTTTTTAACATCTCCAGTGTAATGGTGGGCATTCTAAGTTAACCGTAGCATTAGACCTACCTATTTAGTAACCCCATGGTAATGCGAGTGATCATAATAAAATATAAAACGTGACATGTAAGTCCTTCGATAAATAACCAGGATATGAACTCATAAACATGAACAGCATTTTGTCATCGTTTGTCATTCACCGTGTTGTGAACAGCAGATGCTAGGCTAAAGAGCTTGAGATTCAGACAGGTGAGCACCTGGAAATGGTGTGCATTGTGTCAGAAAATAGCAATTTGATCAGTGATCATGCATCATCAGCGCAAGCTTGGTTTGAAACTTTCTGGGGATGGGGATTTTACACGATCCTTCATCACTGGGCTAGCCATCACTGGGCTAGTGTGCCCTGCTGTGTTAATATGACCTGCAGATGCTAACAGCTGCAGCTCCCTCAAATCTAGGTTCTCTCATGCATAGGCTAGCTTTTGCCAATGAAAATGAATGCAAAATAAAAAAAACAGTCCTGCTCCTAACTGAAGAAACGATTACGTTACCAACAATGTTAACAACAAACTCAGTTTCACTGCTGCAAGTAGGCCTACAAAGTTGGCTGTAAATATGCTTCGCCATATTTAACGAACCAGCTAGCTTTGTGATAACAAAATCTTACCTTGTATGTGTTTAGTCCACTGAAAGTTATCCACATTGATTAAATCCACAGTTATGGAGGAATTGTTTTGGGGAAGCAGTTGCACTTTATCCCACTTTTGCTGCCCTTTTTAAAATTAAACCACTTAAATCCATAGCCTAGATGAGCATTGCATAACGTTACAACTATGTTGACATGATGGTAAAGCTAAATGCCCAAGACGTGACGTGACGTACGTCATAAAAGTTGTAGGCTACAAATGCAAAAACTTAATGACAGCTCGTTTGTGGTGTTGCCTAGTGCTGCCTAATTGAAATGGTATAGGCAAGGTTTATCTTATATTATGTTATTATGTGTGGCACATTTATTGGGCTTTAGCCTCTTTTAATTTATTTGATAAGGAACTGATAAAAACTGAGCAGCAGAAAAGCTGTCATAGTCGATACATAAATAGTTTATTATTATAATTAGGTTATTAATACTATTACTTTACTACTATTACTGTTGTTACTGTTATTATTATTATTCGGATGAGCCAATAATGTAAATCTGAGTCTGAAATGTTGGCTACAAACAGTCTGTAACTGCACTGCTGCTATTATAAATTGTTAACTTTCGGGAACTATTTGAGGCTTCCATTAGCCGCCATTGTTGAAAAAAAATGGAACATTAGCGTCGAGTTGTCGCAACCATAGACAGTAAAAGAAAGGTCGCAACTCTACCAGAGAGGGTTCAAGCGGAGCGAGAGGCGCAAACGTTCGACAATTTCCGCGTTCGATTATTGCAAGGGGGAGGGGGGGAAATCCCCCTTTATGCAGACCAGAGTAAGCCCTTGCTGCACTAATGTCAATGGAGACTTGTGGAATTTTACCAATAAATTGGTCATTTTGTCTTTCTGGATTTGTTGAGGGTTTTTTGGAAAATTGTGTCATAATCTGTAAGTGTTTGGGATCATTTCAAGCCTAATAGTGTAATTTTTTAGTGTTCGGATTTGTAATAAAATAACTTAATATTAGACCATGCTGCTGCCAGTTACTGTCCGGTTGTTATCATGCTAGCTAGCCTCTTAGCTAAGGTAACATTTTAAACGGAGAAGTGTAATTTCTTTGAAATGACAACTAGCTGAATAACACTACTGACATTAGTTAAAGTGGATAGTTTATACTCAAGCGAATTTGCAACAGTATATTAAGTTTAAGCGAAGTCCTTCAACTACTAGTCACTTGTTAGCGCATAGCTGTATTGCCATAGCTACTACCATCCACTTGTATAGCATTTTAAGCTAGCGTTAGCTAGCTAGCTAGCTCGGTTCACATGACTAATTAAATTATTCATATCATGTCCTTAAGAATGATTCATTGGTATCATACATGATTATGGACAATAATACTGTGAACACAATTATGTTTATCTGTTGTTATTGCTTATTAAGAGAGAAAGTTTATTTAGTGGCGTAGGGTGACACTCCCACTTATGCAGACCGGAACTGTCCCGTTTTGCTCCCATAGTAACGAATTACGTTGCTCTATCTTGCTAGTAATCAAGGATCTTTGACTCTACCTTTATACAACAATTGGGTTCTATGGAACTATTTATTTGTTTCTGATTGCCCGAGAGAATGTCCCTGGACATTTCAACTCAGACTCAGCACAGCTAATAATAAATCACTCCGCGATACAATGCGAAGATTTGACACCCAGCTCTCCACTATTTCAAGCAATGGGTTACTCCTTAGCAAACCATAACGAAACAGTGCTTCACCACATCTGTGGATTAAAGGGGAACTTGGCAACTATTTCAACGTAATAAACCCGTTTAGAAATCATTTGGATGGTTAAATGACCTGTTCCGGTGAAAATGGTGACTTTTCCCGCTGCCCCTAGCGTCCCCAGGCAGAAAACCAACCTTGCAACATTGAGACTACCGTCCCGGAAAGAGAAGTGAGAAACAAGAAACGTGTTTTAAATCGTGTTTCTTACCTTGTAACATCCACATTGTCTACCGAACTTATGCTAACCGTTTTGCTAGCTTGTAAACAAATCCATGTGCTTTATCATTACCCTTTTCCACAGTTTGAAATAGCATAATGCACAATTTCTCCAGCAGAGGGGGAAATCCTGCCAAGTTTCCCTTTAAGCCACACAGTCAAATCAATGTCAGTAAAATAAACGAGGATGCTAATTGTTCTCAGCATTGCCAGCATTGTGTATAATATGATTGTCACTTGGAGGAGACTTGTAAATAACTAACGTTAGCATAATTAGCTAACCGCTGCTAACGTGCTAGCATTGTCACGTCAGGCTGTGCACAGTAGTGTAACATTAATTTTATTCACTATACATTAATAAAGTTGACTGGTTCTGCAATGTAGACTATGTTTCCGTTTTTTTGCAGTACCATGTCCCTTACATGACATGGCCCAGTGTCCTTGTAACATGCATGCAGCAAACCTAGATATGAATGTGATTTCAACATTCCTTTCAAGAAGACATGTAAACCACAAAGACCCATAACGAGGGGTCTGGAATGTTGGTTACCTAGCAACCAAGACGCTGTCTATTTAAAAGGGAACTATTTTTTGATGCATAAGAATGTTGTCGAAATTAACATTTTTAAACAATAATGGGGTGTTTTCAGATTGTTTAGTTTGTGGTAGATCGTGGGATTGGTCATGGATATTCCCACGGCTGTTGTTGCCTGCGCCACTCGGCCTTCGGCCTCGTGGCTACGGCCGAACAATACCCGTGGGAATATCCATGACCAACCCCACTCTCACTCGTGCTATATTGCTTAATTATATGGCTCTGGGATTTCCTAACGTTCTACGGTCAAATATGCACCATGTAATGACCGCAGAAACATATAATAACCGCTGTCAATGGCAATGGGTTTTGTGCTTTTGATTCACGTCTTTAATATCACTCTGCAAGTACGGTTACTTGCAATGGAACTTCATTTAAAAGTGAAAGCAGACGGTTGATAAAGAATGATTGAATGAAGTTCACCGTGTGTTGCAAACTATTTGTTTCTCAGCAAAAGCCACAACGAAACGGTAGCAAATAAATGTAGACATATCATGTGGAATTTATTTTTTCACCTTGTCAGGACTTATTTTCCTGATAATGACCGACGTTCTTTAAATTATCTCTTACATCATGACATGACATAATGAGTAAGTGTTTTGAGAGTATGATAATATCACAACTTAGTAGCGTGTGATATATATTACACGCTACTAAGTTGTGATATTATCATACTCTCAAAACACTCATTATGTCATGTCATGATGTAAGGGATAATTTAAAGAATGTCATGTCATGATGTATGGAATAATTAAATAGGCAGACATCTTGATTGAGAATTATTTTGTGTAAAACATCAATGACCTAACAGTATTTTCAGTATGCGGCCTGTCATTGGGCAGATCGGACTGATGCTCTGAGGTCACTTTTCCACAGTTGTGAGACCTTCCTCACTGATGATGATAAAACACTGAAATAGCGATTTGTTTTTCCACTTTGATGTTGATTGCATTTAATCATTGGGAATCTCACAGAAATGGAAGTTCCAAAAAGAATCCCTTCAATGGATCTGTTTGTTGTCTTCACATCTCTTTCTCTCTCACTCGGTCTCTCTCTACCGTTTTGTTTTTAGTAGCAAAAACAATGAGAAATAGATCTCGTTAATTCTTGCCTTGCAGCATGTTTTGAAACATGCACATATTTTCCCCTCCCTCTTGCCATCACTGATGGTTCATTATTTTTTATTAGCTAGACTGATCATCTGAGGTTATTTTTATTTGAGTTCAGAGTGGCTGAAACAAAGCAGAGGACAGTCCCATTACAAAACAGCATTCAAAATAGCTAGTACTGCATTTACGAGCACTAGGGTTTTTTTGGACCTGTGATACTGAAATATAGCAATTAAAAGGCTTTGGGTATTACAGTATGGGGAAATTACAAAGGTCGCTTTCAACTGCAAATGTTACACCTTCACAATATTCAATCCTATCATTTATATATTATAGTGTAGTGTCCCTTTAATTTTCTCTGTAACATATTTAGACATCTCGTATGGATTTTCTCCCTAATGTTTTCATAAGTTACAAAGAAGCAATGAAATGCATCCACGTGAGGATATCCCTAAGGCAATAGTGATGAGATTACATGTGCATAGGGATGAGATTAGACATGTACAAGTTACCCATGCCCTTTTCCAAGTCATGCACTTTCATACATGATAGTCATTAGTGAAATGAATCTGTCCGTTGTCAGCGGCAATGCCCATGTCACATGCGTGGCCCTTGATCTGCTTGGTTCTTCTTCCTTCTTTCTCCCTCCTGTGTGCAGATTCCATGTCCCTGTAGACAGCGGCTGATTAAAATGTGATATATTCATGAGACATTAAATTAGTCACAAGGTTACCATGAGACGAGTTTTCCACGAAAGAGTTGATGGCTTTGTAAACCTCGCAGTGAGCTTCTATATTTTCTAATCATTATTTGTGTGTGTCTGTGTTTCCGGACCACAGTAGTGTTTGCATGTTGATTTATTGCACATTCTATGCGGAGAGAAAACCTTTCATTAATTTAATTTCAAAACTATACTAAAGCATAATTGTTAGTTAGTCATTTGGGTATTTTGCAGGAGGTATTAACCTCAGGTGCATATCCTAAAAGGTGGCATTAGGCTACCTGCCTCTCTCTATACCCAATTTAGGCTCTTTATTTGAGTACTGCACAACTTCAGCCTGCAAGCTGCAAGTTAGATCTGTTTTGTTCAGCTGCTGACTGCACTTCATCTTTCCCTAATGACCACATCTCAATTGCCTAAATAAATACAATGAAATGCATATACACACATACGTATACATACATACATACATACATACAGTACATACATACATTCCATATGTGGTGAAACCACAGCAGCATTGGAGAGGTATCAGGCACTGCTGGCTGCACAGCAACAATGCACGTATTAAAACTAATTAACGGCTTATTTTTCCTGTCTTTCAGTGCATCTCCCACTGTCAGTTCCCCTCTACGTTAGCAGACCCTGGGGCACACGCGAGGGGAGGAAGCTGTCATAAGCACTTCAACCCTCGTTTGGCGCGCTATCCTAAGCAGAATGCACACATCTCTCGCTCACCCCGTGCTCTCTGCGGCGGGGGTGGAGTGCTGACAGCAGCAATCAGATACACACTCCAAGACCTGGGGCCCGGAGCTCCCAAATCCTATCAATGGAGACGAGAGGCTGAACTCTGGGTGCGAACAGAGCACACACACGGCGCAGGAAGGAGAGAGAGAGAGAAAAAAAATTCAGTGGCATGAATGGCAAAGTGTGTCCAATTACGGAGACTTAAGAGGTCTAAATAATGAGGTGAGAAAGAGATTGTTTAAGGAGTGCCGCTTTAACACAAAGCACAGTGCTGTCAGGGTCAGCCTATTCCACATTCGGTTGCCAGGAAGATGTTAATACTCATCTCCTTTTTTCTTTTCCCTGTCTGAGGTCATCTCTCTCTCTCTCTCTCTGTCTCTTTCTCTCCCTCCCTCGCTCTCTCTGTCTCTGAGTAAATCTCTTGTGTTGGGAATCCTTCACACCTCAACTCCCAGGTGCAAACTTCCCCTGTTCAGTTTTTGCTGTAGAAACAAAACAAACAGCAGTGGGTTGTGTGTTGTTGTTGTGTGCACAGCAGCGCTTGGATTAAATCATTCTTTTCATTTCCTGGTTAAGGTTTCTGTGTCTGCACCTCGAGTGTTGTTTAAATACAACTGCAGCGCTCAGGCCTAATTTAGTTGGTTCTCATTATAAAAGAAGGAACAAGTCAATTTTCTTCCTCTTACTCTGGAGACCCTAAATGAGTTATCTTGCCCATATTGAAATTTGATTAATTAAAATGTGGTTTCTTGTGCGAAATTGATATTTTAAGGTCAAGGGCATGTGAAATGAAAGGAATAAAAAAAAAAATTTTCAGTGGGCTCTCGGGATGAGTTCCTCCCAAAAGTTATCCTTAAGTGTTGTGAAATATAATAATGATCAAAATCTTTCTCCCCAATCCCCACCCTCTTAAGTGATTTTGAAATAAAAGTATGCCCCTTAACACATTTAATGAGTTAACTGCACACTTGATGTTTCTTATTTATTTTGGTTTAGAGACTTGCATCGATTGCATCAGTATGTGTTCAATATAACACAAAACAAATACAATACAAATATTGTATATTATGCAAAAACATATATAGTTATTTCAAAGAAAGAGGTGAAAAGAAAGATTCATATACATATATACAGGGTCTTTGCAACCTTTTTGACTACATGGGACAGACAGTGAGAAAAGGAAGCAACAAAACACAAAAACACCAATGCCAGCCTCAGGAGGAGGGTGGAGGAAGGAAAAAAAAACCACTCCTCAGTCTGGAGCCTCAGTCAGAGCTCTACTCGCTTGCTTATCACTGAGGCAGACAATATGGTCCCATATGTAATAACAGCCATCATCACAAGCCCGGGACTGCATTACAGAGTCTCAGATTGTGGACTTGATCTGGCTCTCGCGGGGATAACAAGTTACCCAGGCACCGGGGCCAAGGCAGACAGAGGCCAGCGTCGGAAATGAAAGGCTGCTCCGCCACGCTCGTCTGGAGAGGCCCTCGGACTTCGAGTGAAGAGGCTGCGTCTGAAAGGCGTCTAGTGTCACCATGGACTGGTATTAGACATCCCTGACAAAGGGAGAGAGACAGAGGGTTTGGATTAGAGAGCAGTGGGTCAGAGGATTGGGACAGGGGACGTGTCAGTAGAGATGTCCTAAAATACATTTAGAGGGCTGCACATCATGCATAAATAATGTGTTTTAGTTGATCCTGCTTTGATATTTTTTCATACATTTTGTACTGTTAGTACAAAACAAAAGCAACAATGATTGTACAAAAGCAAAGAAAAATAAGTAGAATTCCTGAAACATCAAAGTCATTGCACATTCTCAATGTCTCTAACCTTTGGGTGTGCACCTTTAATCTTGTGAACCATTAGGGTAACACTCCATAATAAGGTGCCATAATAAATAGCAAACTAGTAATTACCTAACCCTTATTTTTTAATTGTTACTAAAATATCTATTTGCCACAAGTTAATATTTTTTTCATCATTAATTAAATATTAGTTGTTTGCATAAAATATGTATGTTAATGTTTTAACAAATCCATTAACTAATATTGTATTAATATGTGTTAATAGTTAACTAAATGTCTTTTTGGCACTAATTAACAGTTATTTCTTACATTATTTAAATGTTAAATGTTTATTTACAAACTATATGTTAATAGAAAAGTTAATGACTTATTATTATTTAACTAATTCTTATTAAACTGTGCTTCTGCCTATCCCAATATGAACTACTCCCCATAGGACCCTTACAATAGATAGATAGATACTTTATTGATCCCTAAGGGGAAATTCAAGAAAAAAACACAGAGCTACCTTGACATGCTGCCACTCTTGTCGGCACCGGAACCGCTTGCAATAAAGTTGGTTAAGCTTAATTAATATATTAGTAGTATATAGCTATAAGCGTGGGGCCCCTTTTAATAAAGTTGGTTAAGCTTAATTAATATATTAGTAATATATAACTATCAGTATGGGGGACCCTTACAATAAAGTTGGTTAAGCTTAATTAATATATTAGTAGTATATAGCTATCACTGTGGGGCCCCTTACAATAAAGTTGGTTAAGCTTAATTAATATATTAGTAGGGTTAAGCTTAATTAATATATTAGTAATATATAACTATTAGTATGGGGGACCCTTATAATAAAGTTGGTTAAGCTTTATTAAATATTAGTAATATATAACTATTAGTCAGACAGTGAAGGGACCAGTGTTGGGCAAGTTACTTCAAAATCGAAATGTATTATGCATTACTTATTACTGTCATTTCAAAGTAATTTGTTACATTATAATATTACTGTCTCTGAATTGTAAGGCATTACACTACTATTGCATTACTTTTAAGTTACTTTCACCAAAATATCTGGAAATATGGATTTGCCATTCTAAATGCAGTTTATTACGCTCAATCATAGTCAGAATTTTGTTAAAAACCGACAAAATCGTTTGTGATATAAATACTGTAACTCTAAGCCTGCTCATTAAAATCAATAGAGAGCCTACTATATTGTAAATCAAAGCTTAAAGAAACTGTATGTAAGATTGTGGCCAAAACTGGTACTGCAATCACTTTCAAACTACTGTAGAGCGATGTATCCCCTTCCCCTCCCCTCTGACTGACAGAGCTGGCAACACGGATGCCAAAACACTACTGACTTTGTGATTAGTAGATAGGTGGAGGGTGGCGCATCAGGCCAAAACACAACATGACAACATCAG
Organism: Alosa sapidissima; assembly: GCF_018492685.1. Classification (NCBI taxonomy): domain Eukaryota; kingdom Metazoa; phylum Chordata; class Actinopteri; order Clupeiformes; family Clupeidae; genus Alosa; species Alosa sapidissima. The sequence continues at coordinate 6,294,150 of NC_055979.1, read as the reverse complement.
TTGAGGGCTGCAACTCCACTTTTTAAATGACAATATCCTGGCCAGACTACTGTTGTCAGTGATATAAGTATTTGAAAGAACATGATTTCTTAATGTCTAGTGACATATCAGGGCCATTTATGATTAATTGAAATACATTTCTTACATACGGTTCCTTTAATAAAGACATGTCAAGATGGTGGCCTACTGACCATTTTGGTGCCCTAAGTGAGTGGTTTTGAGTGACATTTAAATGATAACTCAAACACCTAAAGTAAAATAAAAGGCCTATTATTTACAGAATAATTGATCTTCTCATTGACGTTCTCATACTGCCTTTTTGCCAGCTCTTGTTTACAAGCCTTGTTTGTTGAGTTACATTGATACCACAATATTAACAATAATATGCACAATGTTAAGTTGTTTTAAGCAACCTTCATTGCTTTGGAAAGTATGCTATAACATGTTGCTTCACATTTCGTTTTGCAAATAAAAGTGAATTATGAGCCTGGTATCCACCTAGCTATCTGAATGGATTATTTTTTTGTCAACTCGGCATATCATGTGCTTCATGCTTGGAAAACTATTTTAGAAAATTATTGAAGACCCACCAATTCCATTCTACTAGCACTACGTGGTGGAGATTGAGAGAACCCAAAAAGTATCAAACTTGCATGTACCATGGTGTTAGTGCATTCTGATATTGTAAACATTATTGATGAAGAGTGAAATGCAGTTCATGTGGGTGCCCCCTCTGTCCTTTGGTGCCCTACGCAAAGTGCGTGATGCGCGTGGTGGGAGCGGTGGCACTGCCAGGCTACACAATCTTTTTTCTGCATTTCTATCCCTTGAATTCAAGTTCACAGCTCAAAGCTGACATGCACTAGAAGTTTGTGTTTAATCAAGAATCAAAAAGATTAGCGTGGCACCACTTTAGATGTTTCATTAAATGACTTGTGGTATTTCGCAAGGCATAGTGAGGTCTTTCGGTTTCGCACAAAGTGCACTAACTATTATGTTCTTCATATCCTTGTCTCTGAGCGTAGGCTTATGTCCATCCCGCAAATAGAGTCCGCCTGCGAGTCTGCTGTAGCCACAGTCATCTTCAACCAGGAGATAACGTTCTACTATTTTGCGCAGATTTTTTCTCCTCTGTTGTTCTTGCGGTGGTGTTTGTGAATATGTATCAAAACAAAACACTGCTTAATTTTTGGTTAAAATGCATTGTAACGCGCGTTACTGAAATTTGTACCGAGTAAAATATTACCCTTTTTTTTTTGTAATGCCTTACATTACCGTGTTACTGCAAACAGCAATATATTACAGTAATTACATTATTTTGTAATGTATTACTCCCAACACTGGAAGGGACTGAGACCAAAACTGGCTTATCACATTTATTCCTTTAGGAAAAGTTAAAACAAAACATGCCTTCAAGCACTGTCCTATGGGCACTGACATACATAAAACAGCATCTGCACAAGCAAAATAAAAAGAAGTAGTTGAATGGGCTATATTACATGCATCATTCCTATATCATCACTGTCAGCCCTACTAGCAAGGGAGACATGCGACATGGAATGTTCAGGTGCACAGAACGAGTTAATTAATATTCTGAGACTCACTAAACATTCACAGACGTAGGTAGGCTAATGCATAAACATAATGCTAAACTAAATGTGCATTCATTTCCTGCTAGACTGAATTGCACTTTCCATGCACACTAAGTTAAACTAGCCTACACTAAATGCATGGAAAGTTGCTAGCGGAGTTTACAGCTAGTCACGTAAGACTCAGTGTGTATGAACTCGTGGTCATAATGAAAACATTAATGAACGTTCTCTAAATTACTAGAATTGCACCCAAATCCTAATAATACATTTAAAGTAATATAATACAGATGATATATTGAAGTTTTCAACATAAACAACATTTTACAGTTAAAAAAATTAAAACAAAGTGGGGAGTGCTTTATACAGTCAACCTACCCAATGCAAAGCATACCGCTTCTGATCGGCTATGGCTACAATACAAGGACAAAACGCAGCAGAGCTGCAGAATACCGTTTTTCCAAAAGGGGCTCCAAGTATACCGTTTTGCAGTATACCGTTTTTCCAAAAGGATCTCAGTAAAGCTGCTTAATTACGGCGAAAATCACATACAAACACTAAACTACATTTCTAACTCTGTTACACCCACCTTCCCTGAATTTCACCAAATTCGAGCAGCAACAAAATAGTAGCCTACTTCCAAAGGCAAAGAGTACACTACTTTCAAACACTAGACAGAGGGTCACCAATTACAGGACAGCCAACCACAAAGGTATCCAATAAGGATGAAGTGGAAGAAGAGGTGCACAAACTCTCACACAACCAACCACTGGCAGTAGGGTGCCTTATACACCCCACAAGACCATAAAGCCATAAACCATAAATTCCATAAATTCTCCACAAAGCTAATCAGAAAATCTTGATAAATAATAATATGTCATTAACTTTTATATTAGCATATAGTTTGTAAATAAACATTTAACATTTAAATGATGTAAAAAATAACTGTTAATTAGTGCCAAAAAGACATTTAGTTAACTATTAACAAATACAATATTAGTTAATAGATTTGTTAAGACATGCAGATTTTGTACAAACAACTAATATTTAATTAATAATGAAAAAAACTATTAACTTGTGCCAAATAGATATTTTAGTAACAATTAACAAATATTAACAAAGGGTTAGGTAATTACTAGTTTGTTATTTATTATGGCACCTTATTATGGAGTGTTACCAACATCAGTACTGTTTAGTTGTTGGCAGGACATAGCAGGAGGTCATTCAGTCATAAATAATTTGTTCTTGATCTTAAACATAAACCTCACCACATCTCACTGTAACAAAACATCAGTGGCTTCATTCAATATTGTGTAGCTCTCTTTCAGTCCATCGACATTACATTGGTTTGTATTTTTGCTGAACTTTCTATAGCTATTCTCATCTCAGAGGTCTGCACATTGACTTAATAGCAGCTTTAGCTAGCTCTTTTCTTCCTCTCAAGGATGTATGCAATGTTGAATTGCTGGAACCCTCACAGTTCATCTACATGCTTGAGATTCTTAGGATTAGCTGGCTTCAGTTCAAAGATCTTGACTAGGATTACCTGAAGAGGTGCTCTTTGCTCTGTAGTAAGTTTATCCCGGTGGGTGGTGGGCCTTCTACTTCACTTGACTCAAGGACGCAGGCGGCTCAGCATTGGGGCAAGCCCTGGGGCCTCAGATGCTGAGCTATTGTCCGTGTATTTTCCACGAGCCCACAGATGAGAGCCCCACCCTCCCACTTCCTCAGCAGGGTATGACACTCACATCTCTCCCTCCCTACCGACTTTCATGGGTCTCCCAAACCTCGAAGGAAGGAGACCATGATAATATGGTCATAGGATGAAGCACACTAATATCTATGTCCTTCGTATGCATGTGATGTGCGTTTTATAGAGGGCACATCACATTTATCTAGGAGGAGGTTATATAGATTTTGTTTTCAAATACATTTTAATACTCCATTTATAAATATTGATTTTTCTCCATCATTTGCATTCTCACTTGCTCCTCATGCATGATGTCCCTGGTGTGTGTGTGTGTGTGTGTGTGTGTGTGTGAGAGAGAGAGAGAGAGAGAGAGAGAGAGAGAGAGAGAGAGAGAGAGAGAGAGAGAGAGAGAGAGAGAGAGAGAGATAGTGAATTCTTATAGAAAGAATGTTTGGAATGAATGGCTCATCGGAAAGTAGTTCACACACACAAGTTTTTTTTTTCAGGGAAGTTTTTGACGTTGTTCTCATCTGCACTGTACACGTAATCTCATTAGCCAGTTTTCAAATGTAAAATAAACATGACAAAAATAAAAAAAATCCAGCAGACCGTGGCCTCTTGTGAATTATTAGTTGCCCCCTATCTATCAGTCGTCGCCTCAGCTACATGGAGATATAATAAACTTAGACTACTTAGGCTTTACTGTCAGATTGAATAAATCCTCAACTCCAAAACCTCCAAAACTGTTGCAACTTCACACACACACACACACACACACACACACACACACATTATTCTGTGTTGTGAAGGCATTCACTTTATGAGTCATGTTTTGTTTTCTGTTGGCAGGACATCTGCAAGTCCAATTCAACATTTCAATTCAACTTTACACATCACAGATTTTCTTATTTAATACAAGTAGATTTCCATTCTAATACACTCAGTGGCTGTACTTTTCATTTGGCGCCAGGACAGATTAAATCTGGATGAAAGTACCATCTGGTTGTAGTGCTGATCATACTAATCTTAACAGCAATACTTCTAATGCCGTTTATTAACTTTTGGATGTTTAAGGTCATTGGAAATAGTAAACAGGCAACACACATATATACAGTAGGACCAACACAGTATTCCATTCAGGAAGAAGCTGGTATACTGTTAAAGGAAATAGATGGGAATAGAATATAACAGAATAGGACAGAACATAATAGAGGGACTCTATAGTTGGTCTTGTGGATAGACTGGAATAATGAATTTTGTCCACTAAAGTCTACCTGCCAGAGACATAATAGGACGGTGTAAATGGTAGACTAGATAAGGAGAAGAGAAATCGGCAAGGTTCATAATTGGGCAGGAATTCTGATAGGAACCTAACCTTTGCAATTAATGTGATGGGATATAGAGAGTCATTGAAGGTCGTGGAGAATAGAATGGCTCAGATATGATCAGTGCCTTGACAAAAAAAAGGGGCCGGTACACTCAAAGGTGTTGAAAATAACACGTAATAACAACACAATGTGTTGTTTTTAACACATATCTATGTCCAGATAGGGACACACAGTGCGTGTTGTTTCTAACACATTGCTTTTGTTATACTGTGTACAATCGTACAACAAATGTGTTGAACATACCACAACTTGTGTTGTTTTCCACACATCTCTATGTCCAGATAGGGACAACACAGTTTGTGTTGTTTCTATTCGAGTGTCTCGGTATCAGTAAGTGTAATGACTGGTATTGAGAAATCAAATAGGCTATACTACTATAGTTTTTTACAATGAGTAAAAAATAGATACTGCTAATAATCATAACACAAATCACAGCTACATTATAATAACATATGCATTAAACACACACAAACAGTGCACTTATTTACTGTAAAAGAATCTGACCTTATTGACATTTCTCATGTGTTTTCCATACATGTTTGCTGTAGCATAACTTATGTTTTTATTTTTAAAACATGTTTAATTCTGGCAGGATATGTCTTCTGTAACTCAGTGAGGAATGCAAAATAAGAAGAAATAGTTCAGTAGTGTGCCCAACACCGCCTTGTGCGTGTTTTTTTATAATGTAAAAAAATTCAAAATATTTCCAATGCATAAATAGACCACCGTTTTGGGGAACAGGTGAATGTCACATAGTGCCAAACTCCTGGGTAATGTAGTAGTTCATTATAAAGTAAACAGGACCTGATGTGAAAAGGGCAGAAAAGACTACTGGCAGCTTCCGAGAACTGCCAGTATGCAAGAAATAGTGCCTGTACCCTAAGAGTGAAATGTAGAAATGCAGGTACTGTGTACCGGGGAGTACTAGTCCACTTTGAGCACTGGATATTGTCTTTTCACTGATGGATACCAAGTGACACTCAATGCTACAATGTTGGACAGCAATGCTACAATAAAATAGGATCCGATTTGATTAGTCTCTCAGCTGCCCATTCAGAATCAAGTGGGAGCCAGCGTCTGTGGTTTGCACAGCAACTAATAGCTCGAGCTAAGCCATGAGCCAAACAAGAGGCCCTGGTGATTGAAGAGAGGGCCACTGAATTTCTGCCATGATTTACGCACCCGTCAATGGCGCGCAATTATAAATTTGATGCGAGACACTTCAGGAGTTGACTTCCTGTGAAACTAAAGCAGCTAGTGAAAAGGGAGGGACGCGTCCCTGATGAGGGCTGGGAATGGCCCTCATTTTGATATCGGGCGTTCGTGGTCGTGATGAAGTTGAAACAGAGGTCCATCCCTGATCTGGATCAAATTAGGGCTCTGCATCCGACAAGACGTATTATTAATTTACACTTCTGAGACTGAGAAGAGTAGTAATAGTGATAATGATCTCCCTGGTTTCTCACCTTACACAGCGGATAATTATGTGCCGCTTGTGAATGTAATTACGTGCAGCTCATCCAGTCCTAGGCTTAAAATCTAACATCATTTGAAAGGAGAAGCAACTGGATATCAAAATACACGGCTGTATCAGAAGACAGTTTTAATGAAAATCAAGGTTTAATGATACATCGCCTGCATAATACCACATGGCACCTCATTGCTTACACCTTGTCATTGGATAATGTTAAGAATGACAAGGGTACCTGCAGTTGCCTATTTATTGAGATAAATGTGACATTGCACATTGCTGGCTTACACCCTCCAAATTACATGATGGCCATCTCACTTTATCTTGTAGATGTTAAATAGACACTACCTTTTCTTTCACTTTTTGTCAGTGTGCAGCCAAATCCGTTTGATACTAATACAATAACACAATACATAATGTACACACACATGCATATACTCCCTACATTAGAGTTGTTAATGAAGACTGTAAAATCAAGCTGTCATTTGGAAATAGAGTGTGGGAGCAAGTCTTCAGCTGTCATTGATGTGAGTTTTTGTTTTTGTTGTTTTTTAGGCCAAAAACTTAACTGCAATGCAGAGCAATTCACTCTAAAATGAAATAAATGATTGGCAGGTGTAATTTTTTCACAATTGACATTTTACACAAATGGCAAACTTATAAACACTGTTTCTCTTCTTCAAGGGAAACCTATATTAGAAATTTCACAGCGCACCATATTAATTTAGAACAGCAGGGTTTTGTTTGAGTGAACAAAGTGATTGAATTCACATTCTGTCATGCCTTAATAATAATTGGCTTTTTTTTGTGATGCTCATTACAGCAACAGTTGGAAACATCTAGTGAAAATTTCTGGGCAACACTGTATGCATCCTAGTCAGACAAACAGCAGAGATGAGTAAGGAAATTTCAGTTCCATTCACTTGTACCTCAGACAGTTGATACCTGCTGGGGGAATCAGTTCAAAGCAGGCACCCTTTGTGTTATTTCTGACTTGCTTAACCTAGTTCTGAGATGACAGAACCACCACCCCCCCCACGCAAATCTTTTCATTCTTGTCATATCTTGGGGGAAGAGCGTAATATAGCTTGGCAAAACCTTTGGTCTCGATATTTCATGCAGGTCCATGTGTGTCGTGGTTGTCATGCTGAGAACAAAACTCATCAAAAATTACTACGTTTCCAGTCACTGCACAGATGAGTCCTCCACAAGGCATGCACTGTTTAAAAAAGAACACAAAAATGCCCCAACAGCTGCAGCATACAGTACGTGTGTATTATGCAGCATGTCTCAGTGACGTGTCCTGCTTGATCCTAATAATCTAAATGGAAATAAATAAATATGCTTCCTTCGCCATAAATTTAGCAGATGCTGACTGACAGCTATGGTCTAACACGGTTCTTCATTTAGCCATATGGGAATTTGCACATTGGCTTAGAGATTTGAGGAGGGCAATGCAGATTTCCTAATGTTTTGGCACATTAGTTATTCCTGGATTTGACGGCATTGTGAACTTGTCGAGCCAATATCGAGCTATTCGCTCACTTCATACAGTATGTAAGGTCATCTAATTGCTTTTAACAGGCCACAATTAATTGCATTATTTGTTAGATGATTGCTCTAATTTATTGCCTTCAGGGATCCCCTCTTACACTGTGGTGTAAATTTTGATGAGATGAGAATTTGTTAAAACATTAACATACAGATTTTATGCAAACAACTAATATTTAATTAATGATGAAAAAACGATTAACTTGTGCCAAATAGATATTTTAGTAACAATTAACAATCATTAACAAAGGGTTAAGTAATTACTAGTTTGCTATTTATTATGGCACCTTATTATGGAGTGTTACCCAGCTAGGTATGTGATGAGAGTGAATCGAAAGATCCCTTGCATGAAATGCTACTGTAATGTTAATTATTGCAGCTTGAAACGTCTTAGTGTCTTGTGTTCTGGTGGTCCTTTAGAAAGGCAGTAAGGCTGAGGTACTGAGGGAGGTGACCCTTGGCCTCTGATGAGGCACTTTAATGTCATAAGATAACATAAGATTGTATTTATGCATGACCCTGTCAGTTATCTTACACACACACACACACACACACATACACACATACTTTAAATGAAAAAAGGGTATTATAGTATCAGGGTATTATGGCCCAGAATGATTCCATAAAATGGAACAGTAGCAATTATTTTAAACCCAATTTAATTGGCAACTAGTAGATTGGTATTGATTTCAGTGAACTTTCTATGTCCCAGCTCAATTCTGTACATCTTATTAAAGAAAATGCTAAAGACTCTCCAACCCGTTTTCCTGTGAATGCATCAGAACATACTTTGTTTGAACCCATAAAACTTTAAACTTTCTACACTTCTTGTTACATGCTCTGCCTTCCGATACTTTGTTGAGGGGGATATTTATGGTTGTGTTGGAGCACACTGAATGATAAAGAATGTTTCAGTGCAGCTTCAATTATTTAAAATATCTAAAGAGGCCATTATCCTATACAATATTGCACTACACCATACTTTGCCACATTTTAGTAGTCACTCAGAAGTAGATATTTAAAAAAAACTTTGGATTATTTTATGTAATAGGATTTATAATTATGGTAACATGGCCTATATATTACTATGGCACTAATAATACTACTAATAATTATGACAAACTGATAGATGTGGTTCCTGTAATGATATGGTCATGACCATTTAATACTGAATGGTTTCCATCTCTTGTAGTGTAGTGTGCCGTACAGAAAACTACTGTACAAAGATTTAGAGACCACACACATGAAATATGCAAGACTGTGGCAGAGTGAGCCCTGTAAAATGACTGAGAGTTGAAATGTGTGACAGTGCTGGAATGACATTTGGCCAGTTCAGATAACAATAGAACACTGTGCCTTTCAGAAGGAAAACAAAAGGCCCAAAGCTCACAGGGAAATACCACGAGATTTCGACCATGCCACCAAAAACACCAAAGTGGAAATCACACCGCTCTGTCTCCCAGTCCAACAGCAGCATTGTGCCCTTGCCTGCTTCGCATTGTTGTGATTGTGTGGTATCCAGTCGTCGAGGGATGACCCCCTCAAAAGGCTGCTGGTGAAGAGGCCAAATTGCTGTCCAGTGGCATAAGTTCATGTCCAGTGCCTTGGCATGTTGGCATGTAAGCGGGCCTCGTTGGCCGGCTTGAACACCCCCATCACATCAAACCGCCGTGGATCCGTGACACCGGAGCTGGCCCGATCTCAGGAGCGCAAGCAGAACAGAGAGGGAGTCAGAGGTGCAGTGCAGACAAGCGTAAACGTGCCACGTGCATCTGGTGACCCAGTGTTTCTGACATCAACTTCTGGCCTCATTTTTTTCTCTCTCTCTCTTTTAAGCAGGAGGGAAGTTAGCAGGGAGATTTGAGCCTGCACGTGCTGAACTCTCCTTCTCCGTCTCTTTGTGAGAGATGTGTTTGGCGCACTACTCCAACGGAATCATAGCCACTGAAAAACTATGAATGTATGGGTGGGCAATGTCCCTATGACCCACAGGTGTATATGCAGAGAGAAAAAAGGATAGATCACATGGATACATAGAGAGATACATACATACATACATACATACATACATACATACATACATACATGCATATATACATACATGTACATATATACATACACACATACAGTGCATACATACATACATACATACATGCATACCGGTACATACATTTATTAATTTAACACACTTTTATCCAAAGACAGAATGAGGAGCTACATCCAGCTACAGTGCAGAGGAGACCTTAGATTGGAATTATTACTGTGTCAGTCAGTCCTATTCTAGCAGGATACGAGTGCACACATTATAAGTACTAGTCAAAGTGTGATAGGAGGAGTAAGAAGAAGGATGTGGAGGAGGGAAGAGATGGAAGTGCATGGTGTGTGTTTGGTTGTTATTAGTGTAGGAAATGAGACAGACAGACAGACAGACAGACAGATGGATGTGCTTTGTCATTGAGACTGGTATGAAGTATTTCAAGGGTGAATACAGCCTTTCTTTCTTCCTTAAACAATAAAAGTAGAACAGTACAGACAAAAAAAAATTCTTCAGTCTTTGAAATGCAGTAGTTGTCTTTGCTGCAGACTGACCGCATCTACCAGCAGGAATAAAGTGCAACCTTGCTTGCCTTATAAGGAACGCACTCTATATTCCACTTAAAATTCTGAACAATTGTTGCCATAGCTGAAAAATAAAACACAATGAATATATTAAAGCTTTCAAATACTATAATAGAGGACTTTCACCCCCTGTTGGGGCTATTCCATCAATTCCACTGCCACCTTGAGTTTTTTTTCCCTTGTTTTATTGATGTGAGATTGACATAAACTTTTGGAAAATATCCAATTTCAGAAAATGAAAAGGAATTGACAGAAGGATAATGATGATCATCAGTGGTTCATATGTATACAGCAGGTATCCTCAGGTCGCTTCAGGTCTCCAATCGTGACATAACCCTGGGAATCCATATCCTGTGGCCAACCCAGCATTTAGCTAAAAGCAGGGGCGGAGCCACACATTTGAAACATTGGGGGCTTAGCCCAGTGTCACACACAGGAAGGCTAGGGGGGTCCGGGGGCATGCCCCCCCTGCAGAAATTTTTGAAAAATAACCCCTTAATCATGACTTCTAGTGAATTCTGTGTAAACTGATGGACACATTGAGACTTTAAAAATGTGAGACTCAAGGTAGGCCTACAGGTTTAGCACAGCCCCACACATTGTGAACCAACTTTTTATAGGCTAATGTTCAGTGGAAGCTAAGTTTAATCCAGGGCTTAAAATTCATTTTTCAAAATGGGGGGGGGGGGGGGGGGGGGGATTTCCCCCTTCATAAGGGGGACTAATTCAGTTGGGGAGGGGATACATTTTACAAACTGAAATCGCATTTTCCTTATAGGCCTACAGGCGTCAATGAGAGAACACTTACACTTACATGATTTTGGTTTCGATTTTCTAATTGGAGTAGCCTAAGTCTTTGTGACAAGACGTCATGATACATTTGATAATGTTTGATCGTTGTTTTGGTATGAAGCATCTTTTACGTAATGAATGCCCACTTTAGAAAGTGAAAGTAGCCTAACCTAAGCCTATATGCACTCTGTGTCTGTGCACGTCCGCAATTGATTACATTCCTCAAATGGAGAACACATCAATCCCATGGTATTCTTTGCCCTAAAATGCATGAAACATGCAAGTTCAAAATCCCGCTGGCCATGTTACACCTCCGTTTCATATTTGCCTACTAGCCTACAATAAATTAATTGAACTGACAACAGCTAAATCTACTGATTCGGTCATTGAGACTCTACAGTACAACAAACTTTATTTTTGTATTCCGGGTACAGTAGCCTAATTGCCTAATGTCTTGACGGCTTGCTGTTTAAACTGACTGCGCCACTCTGAACTTTCCTGCCAGGTTTATGACGTAAAACATCTCGGCTCTGGCATTGCCTGAACTCATCGTGTGGGAAATCAGATTATCTGTCAATATTGGCCTTTGAAAATAAGGGATATTTGCTCAGTAATAGTAGCCTGCATTTTGTAACATTTATAGAGAAACCGAGGGGAAGTTAAATTAGAAATTAGAATCGTTGGAAATTGAAAACGCATACAAAAAAAGATTCAGGGCTCTTGAAAAAAAATTCGGGGCTTGAGCCCCCGAAGCCACCCCCTCGCTTCGCCAATGGCTAAAAGCTGTAGGCACTGTATCTGAATGTATGGCTTTCATCAAGCAAGTTTCCCTTTGCAAACCTGAATACTGCAAAACATGCATTAGTATGAATCTACATGAACAATGCTGTCAGCAAAGAACAATAATTACTGCCTTAGAAATGCAGCCATATTTAGTTCTTCTTTAGTGCAGGCCACTTTTAGTAAATGTCCAGTATTTGAGCATTCAGCTGAAAAAAGGGCCTCACAGTTTGACTCCTCCTTTTTCACATACACTGTTAGGTCTATGTTTAATTAACTTTTGGAAGTGTTTCTTGCTTGTAGCTACACCTTAATTATCTGGTGTAGGCTTATCGCTCCCATGTAATCTGTGTTAATGGTGAATTTGAGGTACCATTCAAGAGTTGTATTTGTAGCCCTCCCTGCTGTTAATTGGATGGCCTGCAAAGGTACTCAGATTTGTTTCCAGTCAGCCTAAATGCTTTCATCTAGAAATATATAGCTTGCATTTGGAAGTTCAAGCAGACCCTATTAAAAGTTCTCAAAGTGTTCCGATTTTCCTTCATCTTTCATGTGATGTATCTGCGGAATGCACTTTTATTTTTAGATTTTACTCTGGCCTCATTTTTTCTATTCCCTTTTTTTTAAGGACGATCATGCTATCTTGCCATGAAAGGACTGTTTGTGCCTGTGTGGTAGAGCCGTATTCAGTGTTCAGGTTGGCCTTTTTCCTTCCTCGACGAAAAGGGCAGTTCTCTGCTCTGTCTCTCTATCTGCTCTGTGTGTGTGTGTGTGTGTGTGTGTGTGTGTGTGTGTGTGTGTGTGTGTGTGTGTATGAAAGTATGTGTTTGCAGCAAGCATACGTCCTCCTGCTTAAAGACATGTGTTAGCTTCCACTGTGTGCCATGGGCACTGTTGTTGTGCATGTGTTTGTGTGTACACACACGTCATGGTATCCGTCTGTCTAGCCGTGCGCCTTTTTGCCCTTAACTCAGAAGCCAAGCCTTCCCCACAGATGCATAGAGATCTGCGCGGAGTTGACCAGACAGTCACATCATGCAAATTTCTTTGGTCCATGGGGACGTGGGCAGCATTGGGATTTCGGACTTGTGAAGAACTGGCGATGTGGAGAAGTGTGTGTGTGTGTGTGTGTGTGTGTGTGTGACAGAGAGAGAGAGAGAGAGAGAGAGAGAGAGAGAGGGAGAGAGTGTGTTTGTAAAGCGCTGCCATTCTGTCCTGTGCCACTGTGGCCCCCACCATTTGTTCCAGGTGCCTTCGTGGCCCTTTGGCCCCTGAGCTGATGGCAGAGGTGTGACGTGCAGTGGTCAGCTCGGAGGTCGCCGTGATAAAAGCATATGGTGTGAGTTAGAACACACCTGAGCCGGACAAAGAAAAAAAGTTGTTTGTGTTTGTAGGTGACATTTAAGGACCCCATGCTGTTGTCCACCGTCTGGAAAACAAAAGGTGACATGTTGTTTTATTTTAAGCCACACACGGTCGACATCTTCTGCATATTTTTCCCCACCTACTTAGTACTCACTTGTTCTCTTGTCAGCATAACACAGGACAGTTGTTTCTATACTATTTCCTGGCTGAGTACAATCTTTATTTATCGTAAACATAGAAAAATTGCTTCAGCCGAACATAACATGCTCAGTGTTGTATAAGTGTATAGCACATATATGACTCACCTGTGCATTTGGCCATACACACACACACACACACACACACACACAAACACACACACACACACAAAAATGGCATGTATGGTTTGTTATGAGTACTGAGAAATGAAAGAAGCAGCCCAATGAAAGCACACCTTTACCGTATGACCCACTCATGCATGGCATGGTGTAAGGTGGTATGTGGTGAATAGTATGGTACTAGAGTGAATAGAGACCCTACCAGCTCAACTGAGAATGTAGCCACTCAAAAACTGTGTGGCCCAGCGTATGGGCCTGTTTGCATAATTGTTGCAGTGATAGCTCCACAGTGAAACAGGGACCCTATCCACTCAGCCATTATGGTTTATTGGATGTGATCCTGATTTTTGCAGTGCTAGACCAGCTTGCCAGCAACTTTTTTTTTCCTTCCTTTTTTTTTGGACTTTTGAAACCATGCGCAGCGTCAGCCAAAGTAGGCCGTGAAATGAAATATGTTCCTCTGCACCGTCAGTGGGTTTGCTGCTCACAAATCTTGGTGGATGAAGAAACCATCTATTCATTTCACCCCCCCCCCCCATGCTTTTGGCTCAAGTCTTCTTTTAGGGAGTAATAATTTTGTGATATAAAGTAGTGTAAGACTTTTACTTTCAGAGATGCAAGAGATATAAAGTCAAATAAAATGCACATGTTGAGTTCTACCTAGCAAGCTCTAATTTGTATGGTGTAGCGTGCAATGCTACAGGCAATGCAATCCACATGAGGTAAAGCTAATTTACCTTCTAGGCAAAACCTTTTCTCATTTCTATGCACACAAACCTGTACACACTAACATCATGGATGGGTCAGCACGATGCTCAGGCATGTCCGTTTAAAAAGACGTTCTCTATCAATGTATTCCAATGCCACATCATTTCAGTGAATCTTCAGAAAAGACACCAATTTTTGTATGAATGACACCTCTATGGTGTTCCTCTATGTTTTTAAGGGATTCTATTTACTCAACCCACTTGTGCTTGATTGCACCCTGCACTGTCAATTGATTGGTAAATACTGTGTCCAGTATCTGGGGCACTTGTAACGTGATGGACACATTCACACTATTGGTGACTTGTATACTGTGTCTCCAAATGAAAGGCTTTTCCTTTTTGTGTGCAGCAGCTTGTAATGGAACCGAGCGGAAGTTACCATTAACCAATGTGGTTATGGCGAAAAAAGCAGAGGCAAAGTCAAAGTCAAAGTCAAAGTCTGCTTTATTGTCAATTTCTTCACATGTCAAGACATACAAAGAGATCAAAATTGCGTTTCCTACTATCCCACGGTGGAGACAAGACATTGTAAGGCCCGTCTTTTGCCCAAACCTTATGCATTTCTCAAGAATGCCTTTTGCAGTCAATTTACATGTGTGGATGCCTGTGTTTGATCTGTATTGTCTTAGCTGGCCATGGTCAAAGATCCCCAACACCCGCTCATGCATAAAGTGACCATTTGCTCCTTGTTCTGGTCCCTCTACTGAGAGATAACTCAGTCCTGGGCCTACTTGATGTCTTCTGGTGAGATAGGCCAACCTCATTATCATACAGTATTGCTCTGTAAATATGTGTTGTGAATAATACATTCATGTTTGGTCTTGAATTAATACTTGTAATATGGGCAACAGTCTGATTATGGTTTTGATACAATTGAATGTATCTGTGCATAGTTGTAGATTAAGAATTAAACTGCAGCATAAAGTTATGATATCCACCCCATCCACCTCAGACAACAAAGACTCTGATGAGTCGGGGGTGGCCCAAGTGAATGATAAAAGTGGAGGCTCTGGTCCTCCAGGGGTCTTCTGCCTTCTGGTCTTTTTCTGTCTTCTGTCTTCTCTCCCATCTTGGGGCTTCTTTTCCCATCTTCTCTTCTTTTCCACCTTGGACCTCTTCTCTGGGTCTCTCTCTCTCTTCCTCTCTCTGTCTCCCTTTGTCTTTCTCTCTCTCTCTCTCTCTCTTTCTCTCTCCCCCTTTCTCTATCTCTGGGTTTGTATTGTTTTATCTGGTGTATCTGTTATCTTTAACTTGTCAAGTTTACCTCTGTGAATTGGTTAAGTTTCCTTTGTTATCATTTGCTACTTTGTTACAGTAGACTATGTGAGTTTACTTGTACATTCAACTGAAGTGATATGGGTTACATTTACCTTTAAGACTTAATGCCTATTAAATTGTTCATTTGCCTACCAATAGTATATCTTCAATTATCGTAGTGCGCCATGCCATTCTCCTCCATAGCTGATAAACTAGTTACTTGGTAATTGATTGGTGATACAAATTATTAATCAAATGGAGTCAGATTAACGAGTATATAATAATATCATTGCCATTTAACTCTTCACCCTATTTGTCCACACAAGCTCCTTCAAGTGAGGATATAGCTCGACGTCTCTATGTTTCCGAGGCTATATATATAATTTATGAGCGTCTGCTTACAACATATTTTACCAATTAGGTCCACAGACAAACATAACATTCAAGTAAACAATATAAAAAGTAAAAATAAGAAGGCACATACAATGAAGAAATAAGAGCAGCAAAATTTGGTAGAAATTGTGCAATTGTGCATACAGTAGACAGTCAATATAATAGTGCAAAAGTCAGGCCAATAAATGGCTGAGGTAGTTTTGTTTGACCTAAGTATGCAAGTGGCATAGTGGTGCAAGTTATGTAAGAGCAGCAGAAGTGTGTTCAGAAGTGTTCAGGACAACAGGACAACAACAACAAGTTGCAAGTGTGCAAGTGTACAAGTGGAGTAGTGCAAGTGGAGTAGTGCAAGGCAGCCATTTTGGGTCTAAAAGTCCAGGATGTTATGTAGCTGAGGGTGGAGGGGGGAGAGGGGGGAGAGAGTTCAGGATCCTAACAGCCTGGTGTATGAAGCTGTTGGTGAGTCTGGTGGTGCGGGAGCGCAGGCTTCTGTACCTCTTCCCAGAGGGCAGTAGATCAAACAAATTGTGAGCGGGGTGACTTGCATCACTCACAATTTTGGTCGCCTTGCGGGTGAGGTGGGAGGTGTAAATGTCCTTCAGGGAGGGGAGAGAAGCACAAATAATCCTTCCAGCTGTGTTCACTATGCGCTGCAGGGCTTTCCTGTTGTATTCAGTGCAGCTTCCGCCCCACACAGCGATACAGCTGGAGAGGATGCTCTCAATGGTGCCTCGGTAGAATGTGGTCATGATGGCTGGTGGAGCACTTGCTCGCCTGAGTTTCCGCAGGAAGTACAGGCGGCGCTGAGCTTTCTTCGCCAGTGATGCAGTGTTGGTGGTCCAGGAGAGGTCTTCACTGATTTGCACCCCCAGGAATTTGGTGCTGCTCACTCTCTCCACCACAGCACCGTCGATGGTCAGTGGCAGGTGTTGGGTGTGACCTCTACGGAAGTCAACAACAATCTCCTTGGCAGTAGTTGAAGATGGACAGAAATGTATTATTCGGCTTGGATCGAACTACCCAGCAGATGAGTCCATAGAAAAATTTACAGAGAAAAAGGTTAACAATAATAATCTTCCAAAATTGCGATATTGAACCAGTATGAAAAAATCTGCTTTAGCCTCTAATCAAAATGCAGCGCCGTTGTAACAGCGTCATACACATCCCATAGACCAGACAAGACTAACATCAGACTAGACAGAGAGGAACATATACCTGGCGGCCATCATTTAACATAGACAGGTAAACACTAAACAATCAATTAACACACAATAGACAAGACAGACCCTGGACCCGGGTCAACAGACATGGTGACTATGTATGATAATGAGCTTGATTGGCCGGCCCAACGCCAACAGAAAAACACTGCCTCAAAAGACTATTTTGAACACTTGAAAGTTTTCAATGTGCAAAAACAATAATTAAAATAAAAGCGAGCTCTATACGCGCAAGATATATTTGGATGGCAACCCATCTTTAATGTTGCATATCTCTAAATTTGATCCAAGGTGTTTCTGAAAATACAAACTGAATCTTTTACAGTAGCCCTATAGCTCTTTTGAACAATCTGTTTTAGAGCTTAATAATCCTGACCTGTGAAAACAGTTGTGTTGATGGGGACTGATGTGGATATGTTGTCCATTTTCTTATATCTATTCAATCATGTCTGGTCTATTATTAGGCCTACCTCTTTTCAATCCATTATTATTAGATATTTTTTTTGTAAAGAAATAGGCCTATATCTATCCTTTATGTTATGCCAACATATTTAATTCACCTGCATATAGGCTACAGTAGCCTAGATAGAGAATTATTGACATCTGCTGTTGTCAGTGTGCAGGCTATCCCTTAAAGGCAGTTTAAAGGGATAACCTAAGTGCAGTTTCCTTCCCAAAGCTAAGTTGCTAGGTCAGCAATCGTCCAGAGAAGACCGCTCAGACAATGGCAGAAGTGTTCGTCATGTTATATGTTTTACAGTCTATGGTTATGAGGTGATGTGCCATCAAAATGTTTTTGGAGATGTAATGCTAAGGTCGAAAAACTCTGTCACTTTAGCTAATGAGCTCTCACCCCTCGCTGCCGTTCGATGCTTTGCTGAATATTGTGTAGCCTACCTGTAGGTCGGTCGTTGGCACCTTTATTTGCGACCGACATGTAAGTGCCTGCTTTGCAGGTCAAGCACTCAGCTTCATGTTGATATCAACCGAGACAAAAACATGGAAATTTACGTTTTAATTCGTCAGTGAACTTACACTAAACAAGGAAGTTTGCGCTATTGAGGTGACTGACTGACCAATTAAATGTTTGAGATTACTATCGACCAATGACGGTAGCTAAGGTCAGGCTCAACACCCTACACTTTCCACTTAATGCAAAGCGAACTGTAGGGGGAGGGCGTGACTAGTATGTGAATGAAAGACATAGATATATAGGCTATCCATGAATGAAACATGAATAAAAGAGAGAGCAATGCAAATTCGCTGTAAACACGTTTGAGGCTAGAATAAACAAAATCCCGGACGACTTTGAAATTCCGCCCGGACGCATTTTTAGGTTTCAAAAAGAGGACATGTCTGGTCACTCTAGCTAATAGCTCCGTCTTGTCTCATTTTCACATATCTAGCCTCATAGCAATGGCCCATGTATGAGTGCGTGTTGTGTGTGTGCGTGTGTGTGCAGATAGCAGCTGATGTGTAAAGGAAGAGTGTTGACAGGTCACCAGTCATGTGTGGTCGTAGCTAGACCGTCACACAGGCAGATAGACGGATAGATAGACGACAGAAAGATAGATAGCTAGATAGATGTCAGTACGTGGCTTGTGATCACATGGCTTTGAAAAATCGGTAAATGTTACTGCTCACAACAAGCCATGCATACAATGTCTCTGTCTTTCTTTCTCTCTCCCCCTCTCTCTCCCTCTGTGTGTGTGTGTGTGTGTGTGTCTGTGTGTGTGTGTGTGTGTGTGTGTGTCTGTGTGTGTGTGTGTGTGTGTGTGTGTGTGTGTGTGTGTCTGTGTGTGTGTGTGTGTGTGTGTGTGTGTGTGTGTGTGTGTGTGTCTGTGTGTGTGTGTGTGTGTGTGTGTGTGTGTGTGTGTGTGTGTGTGTCTGTGTGTGTGTGTGTGTCAGAAGTAAATAAAAAATACAAAAAATGCAAAAACAATAACCAAAACAAAATACTTTCCCTGTCTTGTGTTTGTTCTGTCCCTCTCTCCCCCCTTCACTAATTTTCTCTTATCATCCCCTCTCCATGTGCATTCTTGTTGGCAGGATGCTTAGCAGCACAACAACAGCATGAAAAAGAAAATATATAATTACATAAATACAATTAAAAACATGGAACACACCTCAACAGAAAAACCTACCAGATGTCAGTGGTGTGCTCTCATCAGGCATATTTTGTCTGCAGGGAAATTATTAATACATTTTCTGTAAGCATTTAAAGAAAGGGACAGTTGCTGGATGCAGTTCAAATATTTGAATTCATATTTGTGTGTATTTAGAGGACAGTTGGTTTGCATTATACCATTCCTGGCAATAGATGTGTGTTAACTACTGCCCATTGTGAGAAACACTAATGTGTCACTCATGTTGTGGTGGCACAAATACACATACCAATGCTGTTTTAGCTTCTTATCTGCTATGGAGGCAATGCCTTTGCTATTTTATATTTCTATAAATCATTCTTCAGTTGACATACAATGTCATTAAACCCTTTGGGCCTCTATGTTCTCAAGGAATACACAACTTTAACACACACACACACACACACACACACACACACACACACACACACACACACACACACACACACACACACACACACACCTTCATATAAAATAGACTCACAATGCTACTATATCATATAAATTTGAGAGCTGTAGAAGCGAAGTAGCTTTTATTAACATGCAGGTAACTCTACATCCCACAGACCTCTACCCACAATTCCCCCAGGCCCCTTGTAGACAGGATTTAGGGATGGTTGCCAGATTGACCATCAACATAATCTACAGCTTTCAAAGAGCTCATCAGCTACCTGTGGCAGTGTCAACCCATATGAAATAAGTGTAAATAGGGCCACGTCATGCTTTATATACAGTATGTTTGTTATTTCAAAAATGTGATAGCGAATCTCATAATATGTATATAACTTTCTGAGTGCGTGTTCTGTGGCACATAGTATTCAAAAGCATAAAGCAAAATGTTATACAAACTTTGGCATTCATGTAATGGCACAATTGACTTTTCTCAAAGCACTGCAGTTCCAGAACAGTTCTTGTTCAATCCTACCTTAGTGTTGACAGATGTCCCGAAGTTTTGGTTAATTAAATCAACTTGCCTTTACAGAACTGGGAGAATCGAGTGGTAAAAGTAAAATAACCCAACTCTTTGTCTAAATGATGTTTTATAAACAAAGTTCGGGTGGAGCCTTCGGGATGATTGACAGCAATTAACTCACCCACTGCCGCCGCAGGGTAGGCCTATTTAAGCCGACCTCCTTTTCCATACGTCACACGCTCCGACGTTCGCGAAATCATTCAGTCTGCGTATTGTTCGCATTGATAAGACAGCTCTCATGGAACTGGAAATCCACCCAGCGCCAGCAAGGCGTTGACCCTACCCACTGGACAGTGGCTCGCATCCGCAGCACTCTCCATTCCCGCGGCATCGCGTTCTGTATGTCGGATAGGAAGTTCCATCTCCTCCGCCTTCTAACGCAGTCGGATAACCCGGTCTTTTCGCCCTCCCGCTCCCTCACTTTGTTTTCCTCCCCAGACCAGGAAGCAAGCTGCTCCTTCTGGCATCCCGACGCGGTTCCTTCCGCCGGCCATTCAGCCGGACGAAGCACACACCACCAGCCACCTCGCGAACCGGGCACGCCGACAGCACTTTCCGGCACCACACGCTTCAGAGCGTATCATTCCGCTGCTTCAGCCACAGCCACTGCCACGTCAGCGGCTCAGGCCCATTCCCGCCGCATCTCCGCCGTATTTCCGGGTCCAACCCCACTTCTCCAGACGGCCCCGGTAGCGACAGCGTCGCTACTCCCCCCACTCCTTCTTTCCCTTCCCCATCCACCTCCCCTAGCCAGGACTCGGTCCAGGCCTGCCCCACCTCCAGTCGTTCCGACGACTGCTCCCTCCCTCCCCCCTCTCCCCCCTCCCCTTTCCATTCCGGGAGCCACGTCTGTACAGCACACCTCAACTCACGAAGCGTCAGCTCGAAGAGTCACCTCACTAGCTCCCCATCTCTCTTATGAGTTAGCGAGCACCTGGTCTCAGTCGGCGCCGATAGCAACAGCGTCGCTACTCCCCCCTAACCCTCTTTCCTTCCCCGTCCCACTTCCCGCGACCCTGTCCCAGGTTGCTCCCCTTCCGGTCGCGTCAGCGACCGCTCCCTCCCTCCCCCCTTTTCTCCCTACCCATCTCTTCCCCGGCTCCGCGCTAGACCAGCCCATCTCGCATCTCCTAAACTGCGCTCAGCAACCCCATCTCTCGAAGACGTCGTATCTCTAGATGCCCAGTGTCTGGCCGATATCAAACTCTGGAGGATGTTTTAGACGAATGGAATGGTCTGTGCATGTTCTACGACGACTGCCAATCATCTCCAGAAGAGCTCCAGTTGTACACCGACGCAGCCCCCTCAACAGGCTTCGGAGGCTTTTTCAAAGGGCGCTGGTTTGCATCCCCGTGGCCACTAGAGTTCAGAGAGCTAACAACTGGAAACGAATCGTCAGCCGTGTTCGAACTCTACCCCGTAGCCATCACGGCCCTACCTGGGGGAATGAGTGGACCTCCAAGAGTGTGATAATCCACAGCGACAACGAAGCCGTAGTGCACGTCATTAATAACTCGAGCTCAAAATCGCCTGCGCTTTCCCCTCTTATTAGGCGTCTAATCTGGATAGCAGCCAGCTACCAGCTTATTATAAGAGCCGCGCACGTCCCCGGTTGCCACAATGGAATTGCTGACTCTCTCTCTCTCGTCTTAAATTCCAGAGATTCAGAAGCTCGGCTCCAGAGGCGGACCCGTACCCTACTCCACTCCCCAGCATTTTGGAGACCATCTTCCCATAAACCACCCCCTCAGCTATCTTCAGCCCATCACGGCCGACCTAGCCCTTCAAGCCCTCGCACCCAGGACCATGCAGTCCTACTGGACTGCTTGGTCGTGCTTCAAACAGTTCCACGCAAAGCACTCACTACCATTTCCCAGTTTCGATGCAGTCACCATATCATCATTTATCACCTACGCCCACACTTCACTCGGGATCAAAGTTTCTTCCATTAGAGTCTACCTAGCTGGCATTCATTTCTTCTACAAACGCCCCCACGGCTCCGAATGCCCCTTCTCCGACACCAGGATAGGCTTGTTAATTAAAGGTATCCGTAGGCAACATCCAGTCCCCCAAGACTCCCGCCTTCCCATTACCTCAAGCATTCTCGCCACCCGCCTCGCTACCCTTCGCAAAGGGTCATGTCACCGCATTCCGATTCCACCATCTCCGTTATGTTTCTACTGGCCTTTTTGGGCTGCTGAGATGTAGCGAGTTTACATGCCCTTCGTCTCTCTTCATTCCCGATGTCCACCCGTGCATCGCAGATCTAGAGCGGCTAGACCAAGACACCATTCGATTTACCATTAAACAGAGTAAAACCGATCAGTCCCGAAAAGGACACTCCATATCCATTTAACTCCGCCTCAGATCTTCAGCCTTTCCAATACCTATCTCACTACATCTCATATCGGTCAGCTCAAGCTTCGTCTACTAGCCCGCCCTTCGTGTCAGACGAAGGGCTACCCATCACTCGCCACAGATTCCAGACACTCTTAAAAACCATTCTAGTCAAATCTGGTTTCCCCGCGGATCGCTACTCCGCACACTCCTTCAGGATAGGAGCTGCCACAACAGCTGCGCTCAACGGCTTATCGGAGCAACAAATTAAAATACTGGGCCGTTGGTCCTCGGATGCCTACCAGTCTTACATCCGCTCCAATCTAGCGGATTTACGACTCGCTCAGCAAGCACTTATGTAGTTGGTAGCGGCCTTTCTCTGTGATCTTTTGGGGTGCAAGCGGTCATCGCTCTATCGCGATATCCGCTCCAGGCACTCCAGGACCACGGACAGCTACCTTGCCAAACACGCACTTCTCCCATACATTCTAGTCTAGCTGAAGCAATCATATAGAAGGGCGAACTAGTGAAATGATGTTTTATAAACAAAGTTCGGGTGGAGCCTTCGGGATGATTGACAGCAATTAACTCACCCACTGCCGCCGCAGGGTAGGCCTATTTAAGCCGACCTCCTTTTCCATACGTCACACGCTCCGACGTTCGCGAAATCATCCCCCCTCCTCCCCCTACTCCTCCATTTCACCAATTGCCCTGTTACTCATCCTCCTTACACAGGGGGGTGCAAGCGGTCATCGCTCTATCGCGATATCCGCTCCAGGCACTCCAGGACCACGGACAGCTACCTTGCCAAACACGCACTTCTCCCATACATTCTAGTCTAGCTGAAGCAATCATATAGAAGGGCGAACTAGTGAATATGTTTTCATCGCCTATGCACACACACAGTAAACACTACACTACCACTACTAGCTGTTAAACTAAGTGACATTACATTTTGATTAAGGAGCAAAATAGAAATCTCTCATAGCCTACCTAGTGAGAGGCCTGACCATGGTGAGTGGCACAGATACAGTGCCCAAACTTAGATGACCGTTAACGGTGTATTTTAGTTGTGAAATCTGAAGAACTCTGTCTGACCCTTTCCCAGGCACATATGGTATGACAGCTTTTAATCCACAGCACAGGGCAGACAAAAGAAACTCGCAGACATGCGCTCAAGGACACCTTCATCTGTATTGTGTCAAAAAACTTCTAAAGTTTTTAAAACAGATTTTTTTCATGTCTGTTTCCATGGCGCAATCTAGTAGGTGACTATTACATTACTTCACTCTCAGGCAATCTCTCTCTCCCTCTTTCTGTAAAGAATAGGGATTATTTTGGGGAACTTTTTATTTTAATTTTTTTTGTCTGTATAATTTCAGAAGATTGCTGCTAACCTAGTGTTATCCATAAACTCAAATTCAGTTTGGGGTGCTAAGGATGTTTATATAGTTTTGAACATGCTTTGTATTCATTGGATTCTTATACTGTTGGCCTGTTCACAGAAACCTTAAAGCTTAGCTGTAGACCTTTACCATTAAGTCACAGTAATGTATAGTACATTCTTACACACATTTTGATATGCAACAGTACATGCAGGTCAGAATGATGGACAGGTGTATTGATGGATAGATAAATGAGTGCTAGTATGGTTAATGAACTGATTGACTGGTAGATTGGCCAATTGACTTCTCAACTATCTGGTAGTGATTAAGTGATAAACTACACCCACAAGACATGAGTATAAACAGTATATTCATCTGTAGGACCCGTGCATGCACCATATACCATCTGCTTGCCAAAGGAAGTTCTTCCTTTTTTCTAGTAAAATGGATCTTGGCACATGTGAGACATTAGAGTATTGTCAGCAGAGGCCCGCAAGAGAAAACTCATGCATTTGTAAGCATGATATTGGTCTCCACTACACCCACCAAACCCCCACCACCTCCCCCTGCTCTCTCTCTCTCTCTCTCTCTCTCACTATCTCTCTTCATCTCTCTTTCTCTCTCTCTCTGTCTCTCTTTCTCCCTCTCTCTCTCTCTCTCTCTCTCTCTCCCCCTCAGTATAACTATTTATACTCCGTCCTAATTACACACGAGCCCACCCTCCAATACAGCCCATCACCCAAACCGCTCCCGAGGTAAACAACGCAAATAATGACTGTGTTTAGATGGACAGACTCTTAAAATACACAGAGCCGACATTTCAAACATTTCTTTTTGTTTTAGAGACACATTCTAGTTGGATTAATTTCATTTAGCACTAAATGGTGATACAAAGTGTTCTTAATCTGTGCTTCTGTGATTTAGACTTGAACATATGTTGTGAAAAGTCTTCAGATCTGACAAAGAAGTCTGACTTTCAGGTCAAGAAAAGCATGGCAATATTCAAATGGCACAAAAAGCTAAATACTTAGTATATAGAGTACTTAGAGTAGGATCATTTGTAAGTTTTTTCACATTGACAGGGTTGAAATGACATATTTGAACTTCACAAACATTTTTATGTTATCACTCCAATGCTCCCACTTGGTTCCTTGCAATTATTTTTTTTAGATTTAGTTCATTTTCTTCTCACCCCAAGGAGCAAAAGGCACATTTAAAATGATGCTAATATTTCATGATACCCATCTTTAAATCTTTTATGATTTGTTTTGCCTGGAGGTGTCTTGTTCCAGTGACTGTCCTGATATAAATAAAGTTATATGTCACAAACTGACTCAGACCAATTCAAAGTCTACCATCACAGCCATTGAAGTCAGACTGTATTTTGTTATCTGTGAGGCGGTACACAAAACAAAAACAAACAAATGATGTTCAACTTCATATCTTATATGATTATTGTTACTCATATCATAACACTACCAGTGATGTTAGTGCACTGTCCCTTACATACATTTCTAACTTACCAAGATGTTTCTAAATGTCCATTGTTGTCTAAAGATCCTGCACTCCGTTAACAGGTGGTGACTTACAATGATGCAGTTGTTATGTTTCATTGTTCGGTGGTGTCTCAGTAACAAATGCTAAGCTAATGGAAGCCAGACTGCACTCTATCCCTAGGCTATGCCTATGTTCTTAGTTTGAAGAACATGTGATATACTGTACTGTATACAGTATGTTCTGCAATATCCCATGACAATACAGAATGTTCTGTAAAGCCATTTTAGCAATACGACACAGTAAAAGTACAAAAGTACATGCTACATACCCAACAGTCTCTGTGTCTCTCAATTCAGTCTCTCAATTATATTGTTGAGTATCCCTGATTTTGGCTGTTTTGTGCTCTTATACTGACAGTCCTTCTTTGCTGTCCTTCTGTCTTCTCTTCCCTGTCAATGACAGTATTGGCCAATGTGAGCAACCTTGGCTAGCTGTTGATGGCATGGTACAACCTGTAGAGGAGCTCATCTTGTGCCTCAAAGACATAACGTTATTATTAGGTTTCCAAATGTGTGCTTTCAGGTAGATGTTTTCCTTCCAATAACCAAGTGCAAATAATACATATAATTATAGAGCAGGATTATGTATGATGTGAGGAGACAAATGAGAAGCTTAAATGACATAAAGATGGAATGACTCATGGAGCTTCTCAAGAACCTTTCTGCAAAACAGAGACACTCCTCACGATTTCACCATGTTGGGGAAAGAAATGAAGGGGGGAAAAAAACCTGAAAAAGGGCTTCCTACTCTGAGGTGCATTGTTCAGTATGTAAATCCACCTTCAAAGGCATTGAATATTGAACCTTTGTCAGAACCCTCTCATGTTTCAACCTCCAACATGAAAGGGGGTAGGTGGGGAAATACAAAAAAGGCCACATATGGTATCAGAGAAACCGAGTCATGTTCCAAATCTGCCCAGAAAAAGAAAGAAAGAATCTTCAAATGAGAGCCTCAGATGAATGCAGGACCATTGTGAGACAGGGAAGACACATGTTGGAAGGACCCCTGTGTGCCTGCACATGGCTCTTAATACACAAACATTGAGGGAAAAAAGATCAGGCAGATTTAATCCTTTAGGATTATGCATGTGAGCTAGGGAGAGACACAGAGGCAGACAGCGTGGCAGACAGAGAGATAGGGTTCACTAAATAGTACAATATGAGGTAGAAGTATTCAAATAAATAAGCAAAAGTATAAATATGTTTTTTTTATTTGTTTGTTTGTTTATAATGGTGCACTGGCTCATTGTGCTATTTTGCTGATGTTGAACCATCACTGCAATGTAATGTGACCCATTTGCTTGATGCAGGATATTTCTTCTGACATATCCTTGAAAGGTTTTGCTGTCACATAGTGTTTAATGCCAAAACTTTGTATCAGGCTGTGACGGTTTCCTGAAATCGAAAATGACAAGGGGCGGCCAGGAACAAAAAAAGTAGACATGTTTGGAGCAAATTTTATATTTGCACTTCAGCAAACAGAATTTGTGCCAACCATGTACGATTTGATTTATTTCTTATGATTTTTATTGTAAATACGCTTGGTTCACCCAACAAGTGATCAAAAGTTCCAGGACATGCAAATCTTTTGTAGGCAAGTTTGCCTTTTATTTGATGCTCATAAAACAGGAACATATTTAGATTCAGACTGAGAATGGAACTACAATAACAATCAATATGCAAAACAGTGAAAGGGACCACAGCATGCAAAGACTGTGTTCATGTTCTGGAAAAGTTTGAAAAATCTGGAAATACATGTGTGGTTATGGATTAGTTAATATAATACTGGGTCTAAGATCACATTTGCAAACATTGATACTTATCTGTATAATCTTTTGTTGTTATTGTTCTTGTTCTTGTTATTATTTTTGTTGTTGTTCTTCTTCTGGAGCTGCATACAGCACATTCTCCTTACATCTCCACATCCAGGTCAAGATGATCCATTCAGAAAGGTCACATGAAAATATTACAGGAATGTCAAAAGAATTTCTGCAGTAGAATATCAGAGCCATAGACAATGTTCTCAAGGGCAAAAGAGTGTGTCAGACATAGCAACGGTATACTGTTCCCTATTTTCCTATTCTATCAGGGCCCCTTTGATCGAGAGAAAGATGGATTAAGCACCATTTACAAAGAGCCATGCACTTATCCACCTGTAAATAAACTCAAATGTGCAAAGCCTATTGATAGACAGAGCAGTAAAAAACAGAAGACTCATACTTCTTCAGTTACTTAAAAGAAGTGCATACCACATGGTAAGGGTGTAAATAATATAGGCTTGTTTTGCGTTTTGTAATAAACCCTTTTCACAAGATCTACATAAGAGTAAATCTGTTTGTGTAAGTGTATACAGTTAAAAATCTGTATAAAACAAACAAAAAAAGCTAAAACATTGACTGTTTATTTTCTACCCTCAGTATACACATCTCCATCGCGGCCAAATGTCCTGCAGAAACAGCAACCTCAAACTAGGTTGGCAAAAGTTCATTTTACCCCAAGACTAGCCTCCACCAGGAGTTACGCCACGGGTGGTCCTCATTTGCTGGCTAGCGTACACTGAAAGACCAGATGGCTAACAGCAGCAAGAGCTGTAAATCGAGAAGACTAATGGGAGACAAATGTCCCATGATATCATGGAAAGTAAAATTGAATTATAATACAAAGCAGTCCTTGTGTATTAAAGCACTAGCTGTGTTCTTCAATTATTTACTTATTATCTTGAAAGTATATACTGCATTACATGTACGTTTGCTTTTTGTGAAACACAATTTAACCAAAGAAAATGAGTGTTTATTCATCTTGTAAGTAGTTATTTTTGTTATCTTTGTGGAAGTGACCAGCTCTTTCTCTTCTGGATAAGTCATTTGTTTATGAATAACACATTTTGCTCAGTACCAACAAGAAAGCCTTCTGGCAGAATTTCCATTTTTAGACAAGTTATCCTTATTTTGGAAGACAGCCTTTAGTGGTGGCCACTTTCCCCACCCCACCATCACCCAGACAAACAAACATGCAACAAATACTAAAAATGTCACTCAATACACACCTTTTACAATAAAACATGAAAGATGGGCCGGCAATGAGCTGGATGGCCCAAACCAATAGCCTGCCTGCTTGTTGCCATGCTGCCATCCAAAGGAACCGTGGTGGCAAAGTCACTGTGTGGAAGATACACCAACAGGAGCCAATCTGCAGCGAGTCAATCTGTGATGAGAGGCGAGAGTAGGTGTCTGATGAACTGATCTTCACGATAGCTCTTTGCTTTCTTTTCTCTCTCTCTCTCTCTCTCTCTCTCTCTCTCTGTTATGTGGTGGGTGTAAACTGGGTGAATCACGGGCATCAGTCAGGCTGCAGTGCCTTTGATTCACGTAACCGAGGCATGTGCATTTTCATGCCCCCAGAATGTACAGTATGCGACTGTCACCTGCTGGGACTGTTCAGACACTCTGAGCCCAGGGACGGAGACGAACGTCTGTAGAAATAACACTGTAAAAAAGTGATTTGTTGACGCAACTTAACCCAGTCAAGTCATCTCGTTGTGTGCAATAAACTTGATACCATATATTGTCGTAACTTGACTCAGTCAAAGCAAAAAGATTACTTCACTGGGTTAAGTATTATTTCCAGAGGGTATTTGTGTTTTCTTGTGGCTTTTACTCGTTGTCAAGCTTTTCACAGCTTGTAAGTATTCTCAAGAGAAATATTGTTGCAATTAATTGTATATATGGAATACACTGACCACTGATATGTTCAAGTGCTTTGTGTCACTTGGACATTTTTCTCCTTACGGACGGACATCTCTTTATTTCCCACCTGTTTCCATACTATGTTCAATGACACTTGTTTTCCAGTTGAGTTTGGAGGCCAGAACATTTGCCTCTAGAGGTAATAGGATCCTTTTACCACACACACTCAATGGTGCAGCAACTGTATTTATGTTTATGCTTTATATAATTAACTATTGATTTAAGCTTTTGAAGCCCTCCCTCTTGCAGATGGAAAGAACCAGGGTGCAGTGAGGCCAATACTCCAGACATTATTTCTGTTTCTTCGGTGTCAGCCAGAGTTATAGCTCTGCTCCTTGCTGTATTTTCCAAAGGTCTGTGGGGCAATTGATTATGGTTTCTCTGGAGAATCTGTAGGGTTCAGGTTGACCTCAGCTGACCACTACTCGCCAGCTCGGCACTCCAATTTGAAATCCCCCAAAAATCGCACCGTCTGGAGCAATTTTCAGGACTATTTGAATTAAAGTGACATTTGGAAATGTGTTTGTATTGCATGGTCCCTTCTGACTCCTGGTGTCGCATAAAAGCCAGAGCCCTGAAACTTATAATTGTAGATGTGGACCAAAACGAAGCACTCAATCAAACACATGAAAGATTACGGTGTACAAACCTGGCCCAAGGAGGAGAAGGAAATAAACCATTTCATAGAAATGGACCACAAATTGTAGATTTGTAATTGTCAAAGTAATACTATTTATAATAACCCACCCCAGCAGTGTTGTCATGTTATCATCTGTTTTGAATCATCCACCTCAAGCGTCATAATTGTTTATAACAACACAACCTTTTTTCTCCCCTCCGAAGCTGTCCAGCACAAAGAAGCACCAGGCAATGCTGTGA
The DNA here is from genome assembly GCF_018492685.1 of Alosa sapidissima. NCBI lineage: Eukaryota > Metazoa > Chordata > Actinopteri > Clupeiformes > Clupeidae > Alosa > Alosa sapidissima. The sequence continues at coordinate 6,263,934 of NC_055979.1, read as the reverse complement.
TGCCGTGTCGACTCTCATCGAGCCAGAGAGCGCTCTGCAGGCCAGTCTCCGCTCGCCTCTCCACCCTCCCCAGCGGTGGGAACAAAGCGTGCTCGGCATCCGTCATCCTAACCCATACCTGTTTCCATTTCGTCCTGGTGTGATTAATAGGCCGGTGGTTACAGAGCATGCTGCATCACTTTGGTATTTTTCGAGGCGCCCTCTTTACACTATAACTCTATCTGGGAACGAGACCCCGTATTGTACGAACATTCATACATTTTTATTGCCCCATATAGTCTACACCTTTATAACCAGCGTTTCACACATGTGCTGGCCTTGTGAATCTTCAGGGGAGGTTGATAGGAAGCTGGAGGGTAGGGAGTGTGTGGTGTGGTGTGTGGTGGGGTGTTGGAGTGTAGAGGGGTTTGTCAGTGCTCCAGTGTGGAACCATTTAAACCTTTCCCATTAAAAAGGTAATCTGCAAAAAATGGGATTTTCAAATGAGCAGTCCATTTGTTATGTGGCTTAAATTACAAATGGTGAGGCTTCGGAGAGGGATGAGAGGGAGAGAGATAGACAGAGAGAGAGAGAAAGGGATGAGAGAGAGCGAGAGAGAGACAGTGAGAGACCATAAGAAGGGCGAAAGAATCAGGAAACAAGAATCAGAACAAAATTAAAGGATTTAGCGTTGAAAGTTTAGTGTTGAAAGTTCAGCCAAAAGGATTTTTTTTTTGTAATGGTAAACGTGTAGAAGCCTATGGGACACAGATGTCGCAACAATCCATTGACCGTGGCTGTGTTTCATCGTTAATTAGATGTAAAATGACAGCCATCAGAGCTTTTAACAGCAGCGGCCAGCTAGTGAGGCTTCCATCCATAAGTATGTGCCATGTGTTTTAGTGCTATGTTTATTCGCTCTATGATTCTCCATTAGCTGCCACCGAAAGTGGGCTCCACTTTGTTATTTAGTGAGGCCAAAGAGACTAGTACAAATGAGCACTTTCAGGGCATTTAAAGGCTGCCAGCGCAGCACAGTACAATATCACTGAAACAGTCTACGTTTTTATAGCAATCTCTCTGCTGACAACCACCCAAGCATCAAGTGTCATAAATGACAAAGCAAACAAACAATGCATGCAATGTGTGACTATCAGAGGCGGACAGAGTACACAGCTTCATTACTTGAGTAAAAGTACAGATACCCTTTGCTAAATTTTACTCAAGTACAAGTAAAAGTACAACAGTCAGATGTCTACTTAAGTAAAAGTACTGAAGTACTTGTTTTTAAAAGTATTTGAGTATCAAGAGTACAAGAGTAGCCTACATTTTCTAAATATTGCATTACTACTGCCACAGTGCGCTTACATTTACAGAAACGTCCTACATGGAGTTATGAAAAATGTTAATGTTCAAGCAACACCAAATAACTTTTCCTCTAACGCACGCAGGCTATTTGTTTATCCAGCACCGGCTTTGCAAATAATGATGTCCACAGACAAGATAGAATACTGTATGTTGCATGATTTTATGAAAATACGATGTATTGCGACATCATGCAAGTCAAATTTGTAGTTTCTTATGTCTCATTCCATCAAACTACAGATCCGCTACCCGATCTGGCAAACTTAGATAGTGCGGTTATAGCCGATAGAGGGCCACGAAGCGAATGCAGAAGTGCCGTTCACCATGTTACGAGTTGATGAACCACTGAAACAATTTTGGAAACATTATTTTAAGGTACAAAACACTCTTTGGTGTTGCTATAATACCTTGGAGAATGTAAAAGGAATTGAAAGTAAAATCAAGTCATTTTCATCTTTTTACCATGTTGCCAGGGATGGGCAGAATTTCTAATACATGTATTTAAAATACGTATTTAAAATACAAAATACTATTTTGTAATTGAAACACTTGAAGCGAAAATTATCATTAACTTGTTCAGAAAATTTAAATAGTCTGGCGAGGTGGGGCCACAGGTTGGTACATTCCCGGGATGGACCTGCTGCGTCTTCATCCATGGTTCCGTCCATGGTTTCATCTCTTATCTAAATCTGAGTTGACTTTGGCGGATAGCTGAAGGTGATTGCTGATAGGCTGTCCCAATCAGTGGCGCCTGCACAATCTAATCACGTTTAAGAGGGAAACAACAAATTGAGGGTTTCCAAAATTTTTCTTTTTTCCTTTTTTTTAGAAGAAGTAACGGGTACTCACGGTTATGGATAGAAATGTAGTGGAGTAAAGAGTACAATATTTACCCCTCAAATGTAATTGAGTAAAGTCATGAGTACTCCCCAAAAATGATACTTGAGTAAAGTACAGATCCCTCAAAATTGTACTCAAGTACTGTACTCAAGTAAATGTACTCTGTTACTGTCCGGCTCTGGTGACTATATAATGCAGTCCTTTCAGGATGTCACTGCAGTTGATTAAGTAGAAATGGAATGGAAAGCGATGTGATGTTTATCTTTCTCTCTCTCTCCCTCTCTCTCTCTCTCTCTCTCTCTCTCTCTCTCTAAGGATCGAAAATCTAAGACATTGATGATTTTGCCCATGAGAAACATGTTTTGTGTGGGATTTGATTCAGCTTGAGAGACTGAATGTCAAGGTGTCAAAGTCTTATAACTCAAAACTGTAATTTGGGTTTAACATTTGACATTGTGCCCTAAGACCTGTTCTCTGTCATGGAATATGTCAAAGGGTCTGTACGGACACATAGACTTATAAGGAGCCATGTTCAAAATGATAGATCTTTGTGGATCAAAGCACCTGTCACAAAGAGGATGTCCTCAAAGCACTGTGGCCAGGTCTCCCCAAAAAATATCTTCTTAGAACCAGAAGCGTCATTATGAAACAAGACAGACAGAGAGCATTTATATTATGTGCGACAAAGGACTGACCAAATTATATAAGCGTAAGACCACATATACACAGATGACATAGAACTATAGATGAATGATGCCAGATATACAATAAGGAAATCATGACATAATGAAAGATACTGTACATGTAATCGATTGTTTGTTCTAAGAAGACATTGCATTTGATGTCTAAGAAGACATTTGCTTCTAAGGCTCAACTGTCCCTTATATCACCCACACTGTATAACAACTTTTGCAACTGCACAGAGAAAACAAACAGATATTAAAAATCTTCTAGAGCAGCAAAAGAATGTCTGACAAATCACCCATCCCCCATGTCCACAATAAGCTTTCAATATTAGGGTGGATGTTGTGATTTTAAAACATTTTTTCTTTTTTTAACATGCATATTCAGACCCCAAACACCATTACAGTTTCATCACCATGCAATGCCACCATCTGTGAATCAGATAACAAGGACTACCCTTGAAGTTATCCCGTTACAAGACATGAATCATGCCAAAGCAACAGTCGAAAACGCGCCATTAAAAATCTGGAATTCCCACTGATAAAGCCAGCAGGTCGTCACCACCTCCTGCGTTTAATCAAATTTATGCAATGTTTGATTTGCAATTGCATCTAAAGCTTAAAGCGTAATTAATGGAGACCTAAGTTTATGGAGGCCTCTGTAGCTCATTGCAGGGGAAGGAATCTTTAAAAATCTTGCTAATCAACATGAACACCCGCAAAGCCATGCCCACCTCAAAATAAGGTCACGGCTTTTTTTTTTTCTTTTTTGTTGTTGTTGTTGCCTGCACCTGTCACTTTTTCAGTGAGAAGTGTCTTCTTTTCTCCTCTCTTCTCTTAGAAGTGTTATTTAAAGGGCAACCCAGCTATCTTTAAAGAAGAAAATAGAATTCTCTGTAGTTAACGCGTAGGTCAATACTCATCTTTACCACACTACCCCATAGCCCCCACACCCCACCCCTACACACACACACACACACACACACACACACACACACACACACACACACACACACACACACACACACACTCACCGTCCCCCTCCCCTTCTTCCCTCAATTTTGAGATGGGGTGAGAAGAGCAGATTGTGGACCCACTAAGGGACTGAGAAGTTGGCTAGAATGCAGATCCCTATTCTGGTAGCGTGCTGAATGTCTCTCTCTCTCTCCCTCTCTCACTCTTTTTTAGAAAATAAAGAAGTATTAGTTTTGTGCATGATCCAAGTTAGTATCATCACAGTGCTGTCAAGTGTGTCTAGATGACCTAATGGCAATCAACTACTAAATGATCAAGACTGCATTATAAAGATTCACAGTGCAGGGTGTTTATGAAGACATGTCCTTCTTGAATAAATTACATCTTTACCTCTATTATGTGTGTCCTTGTGCACCATTGTAATTTCACGCCCTATTGTCAGTCCATCTGTAGGACAACAGAGTGGCACAACAGTATGTGGGCTTGTCAATTGATTCCTTAGTTTTTGGCTTGATACAAGTTGTGGCATTTGTTGAAAAGCATCATACTGTGTATTGCATGGCAACATTTGCCAGAGTTGATAATATATCAGTTACCAAGTGAACTTCAAACCCCTTTTCTGTCACTAGTGGTCTGAAAGGTGATGTCAATTAATCAAATGGATGCCAGGTCTGAAGTCACACGACTGCAAGAATACACAAGCACTGAGAAATTGCCATTTTAGTGTTTTTTTATGAATACATAGATCTTCATTACAAACATTTTAAGCCACTTTGTTTTAGTAATTGTTCTTTGCAATCGATTTACCCCAATGTGACCCACATGGGTAATATCCTAAAAAGGCGTATAAAAAATAATTCATCACACACATTCAAATTTATTAATTTAGCAGATGCTTTTACTCAAAGCAACTTACAAAATGAGGATTAACATTAAAGCTACCATTCAACTGCAAAGGGGACCTTAAGGAACAATAAATACTACTTTACAAACATAATGAGACTACCAGATAATGAGAGTACAGAAGTTGAAGTAGGCTACTAAGGAAATAGTGGTCGAAGGAGAGGGAGGTAGAGCTTCTTAAAGATAGCAAGGTACGCCCTTCTTCTGATAGCACTTTATAGGTCATTCTGCCAACAGGGAACTACAAATGCAAATAGTCTGAATTGTCATTCATTGTGTGTAAGGGTGGCGATACCAGACAACATTCTTTGGTGGAACGCAGAGTCCAGAGGTATAACATAAGCCTTGATGAGAGAAAGTAAGTGGGAGTAGACCCAGCAATCACTTTGTAGACAAGCATTAGTGACTTGAATTTGATGCGGGCGACTAAGGGTGACCAGTGGAGCTCAGGGTACAGCAGAGTAACGTGCCCTTTGTGTTTGTTTGAAAAACAGACACACCACCGCATTTGGGACCATCTGTAGCGGTTTCTGGGAGGGCCATTAGTAGAACGTTGCAGTGGTCAAGGTGAGAGATAACTATGGTCTGTACCAAGAGCTGGGAGGCATGTTAGTTTAGGTAAAGTCTGACCTTTGTTATATTGTTGAATAGTGCGAAGCGGCACAACCAGGCGGCAGTGGCACCATGATTGGAGAAGGTCAGCTGGTCATTAATATCAAGTTTTTGCAACCTTGGTAGGAGCAAGAGATATGGAGTGAGTGAGGGGAGTGACTTAGCGAAACAGGAGAGGAATTAACCCCCTGGTGTCTTGGCAATTGGCTTTGGTGGCCCAACCATGATGCCAGTTTTACCCAGTAATGGGTGTCAGGTGCTTTAATAGCACAAGGCAAGTCAGAATACTTACAAACAGATTTTTTAAGTAGCAAAATGACAGTAAACTAATGCTGTCAGTCTCTTCTTAAAGCCCTCTGTTTAGCTTTCTCAAAATAGTATAGAAAATAAAATAGTATTTCTCTCTATCTATCTATCTGTGTATGTGTGTGTTTGTGTGAAAGAGAGAGAGAGAGAGAGAGAGAGAGAGAGAGAGATGCGGCAATGGAGATATCGCTCAGTAAGCCACTATGTCCCATGGAGTTTAGTATGGTTAGCAGGAAGCATATTTGCAGCCTCCCAAACCAGAATAATTAAGAACAAGGGAATATTGAGACGGGCCCTCTGTTAACCATACATCTAAGAATATCTGTGATAGAGAAGAAATGAGATATGAAGATTTGAGCGATGATGAAGGAACTGTTGGAAGCAGCTTGGCAGCAGTGATTATAATTTGAAATAATTTTGCAGATACACCCACACAGTGAGGCACTGAGAAAGATGAATTATTTTTTTTCCTGAGCCACAAGTAAAACTGAGAAATCAGCCACTTTTACTTCTTTCCTTTTTTTATCAACTCGGTTCAGTATGTTCTCAGCTGAATGAGACATATTTCAGAGAAACTAAAAATGATGTGCAAAAAGAATGTATGTCTAGAGCTCATTTTTCGACCTAGTGAGAAATAAACAAGAGCTAAAGTTACGTAAGTGAGAACTGAAACGCCCACTGAGAAACAGAGTGTAGAAAACATAATCACAGAGGAAGAAAAATTGATAATCCAACATGGCTGCCAGCAATCCAAGGATATAGGTGCATAAGCACAAGGTGTAGGCATCAGGACAGTTTGCACTATGTGAATGTATATGTTATCTATATATAGATCTCTCTCTCTCTCTCTCTCTCTCTCTCTCTCTCTATATATATATATATATATATATATATATATATATATATATACTGACTAACAAATAGCCACAACAACAACACATTGCATTTAAACTTATCCTTTGTACTATAATTTTAGCCCAGTTTTCAAGTGCTAATGATGTTACACAATGGTGATTAGTGACAACATTAATGACATTTAATGTCTTAACAACTACTGTAATATAGTGCCTGCATTATTACCCACATAAAACATGTTAATTTCCAGCTTTATAGTAACATGTGTTAAAGTATCTTTGACTGTGATCTTATGCGGTCTAGTGCCACGGCCAACATAACGTGCTGCTGAGTTATTTTGTCAAAGGCAGGGGCGCAAGAGGCACGGGGGACATGGGGGATATGTCCCACGCAGTGCTGAAGAGACGGCCGTCGTCCCCCTCACTTTTGATAAGGAAAAAAAGCCTTTTATACGCTAAATAAATAATAACCTATAGGGTTTGCTTTAACTATGTAAAACTCCCCATTAACAGCATCACATCACTAACCACAGCCATCAACAGTACTGTAAGACTGCACAATCTCATATTCACTCTGTTGGATATCTGAAGCCAGTTTGTCTACTAACAACCATCATTAGAGATGCTTTTCGTTTGGAGCGGCATACTGGTAGGCCATCAAAAGCATGACATTTTCGGTTTGGTTTGGGATCTAATTTACTTTTGGACTGTTTGATTATATTTCTAAATGTTGGGACTGATGGGCACTGAACTCTGGGAGATATTTGATGGTTCACTGTTATGTTTCATGCAGTTGAAAAAGTGTCGTGATTTCCACCGCTGTTTATTGCGAGACAAGGCAGCCATTCATTGAATAGGGGTTGTGCTGTAATAGAAACCTTTTTACGTAGCCAAGTAGCCTAAATTGAGTTATTGTTTAATTATGCATGATTTAGTAGGCTACTTTTTATTAAATTCGTAGGCTGGAATGCCTTGAGTCACGCAACAATTGCGTTAAATGTAGTAGGCTTCAGCCTCTGGCAATTAGCTCGAAAGGGGTGGCAAGACAATGAGCTTGAGAACGTGTGTTGGAGACCCATGGTAGGAAAACGACTTTATTAATCCAACCAACAATATAATAAAATATTAAGAAGAGGTGTTATTTCATTGACTTACTGTAAATCGAAGCAATGTCTTCTAGTGCTAGTGGACTGATGGCAATTGTTGGTGTGGTATAGGCAAATATGGGAACCTGCCTTTATTTGTCCGGCTATAAATAGAATCAATCCCAGGCATAATTTGAGGATTTATGGTAGCCTATCTCCTGCTCAACATGACATTAGCTGTTATGTTTATTGATAACAAACTCAACTAGCCTACTGATCAACTCGTTTTCACTAGCCTAACTATAAAATACAAGTATATAGGCCTACCCAAAGTTTTTTATCTAAGACATTTATTTCAAACATAATTTCAAGACACAAATTGGATACTTCAGTTACCTTGGTGCATAAATCCCAGAGAGTAGGCTACCACACCCCAGAGTGATGGGCCTTTCTTACGCGTTCAGTGTGGGGTATAAACAAGCTGAGAATTTAGCGGTGTCACGTCTGGCTGTCACAGACATGGGGAGCTCTTTGAAGCTTGGGATAATGTGGTACAGTTACTACAGTAACAGTATTTTATTTTACTTCTTATGTAATATATATATATTTTTTCAATTTTATAAATGCTTTGTTTAAATGCTGTTGGAACAAACAGTAGTTGATTATAATGGCAACGTGTTCTGTGTGTTCTGTGTTCTGTGTGTTATAATGGTGTGTTCTGGACTGGTAACTTGTTAAGCCAACATGTTCTAACATTGCATAAATATTAACGGCAGATGCATAGTGGAGAGTTGATTTGGTTTATACCAGACAATTTAGGTACTGTAGGCCTAACTAGGCTATTTGATCATGTAGTCTATGTTTGGATCATAGGCATGATGATTCATTCATGGCTTCATAAAATATCAACATCATGTTGCTTTTAGAGTATTCTACCATTGGCCCAAGTAGTGTAAAATAAATCTAAAAAAATAAATAAATAAAAGTAGAATTGCACATAGCAAGAAGCTGGTCTGAGGGCAGATCTGGCGTTGTGCTCATCTCACAGTTTTGACAATTTTAATCAAAAAATATTTTGAAAACAATCAATGGTATTATCTTAATATTCTGGCAAGTTTAAAATATGATGGTCGAAAGTGGGCCAGAGGTGGCGATCCGATATCTGGAAATCTGATCTCACTATGGGTTTGTGTTCACAATTTGGTCCCCCTCACTTTCAAAATATCTCCTGCGCCCCTGGACAAAGGCACAAGAGCGATCTCAATTGACAGCTGACAGATTTAAACAAATACATGTCCAAGTTTCATGTCCTATATGTCATTGAACATCCCAGAGCTCTTTGGATATTTATTTCCTTCATTTTTAAAATGTAGGCCCTAATATGGCCCCATGGGCACAGATAAATGCAGAGGCACCGATAATAAAAAAAAATCCCAAAAAACAATGTGGACTGTGTGCAATTAGATGGTCTTCAGGAATGATAATTTCCCAGTGGGCCCTTGGATTCGAAGGCAAGCCTGATATTGCATCATTTCAGTTTTTACTGTCTAAAAATAAACGCATGCCAGGAGCAACATATAATTATTGTTAATTGTTGTGTAAGTTCACTTACGTTTCAAAGAGTTTAAGATGGGGGAAATTTAGTATTTTTCACAAACATTGCTTTCCTCATATGGTGGAATGATGAAATACACCCCAGGAACAGAAAACGCTGCTGATGTCTATTGATGTGTTTATTATAGTGCATGAAAATGCACTGTTCTGTTATCCGAAGTCTTCATCTTCTTCTTCTTCTTATTATTATTATTATTATGACCGCCGCGCAGCGAAGCGGCGGTCATATAGGTTTAGTCAGATTTTTGTTTTTTTTTGTTTTTTTTTCGCATGTTCAAATTTCCGTCAAGGATTCCCGGGACACTGAAAGACCGGGGTAGACTAAACTTGGTGGGCATGTAACCCCATATGGATAGCATGGAACCATCGTTTTTCGTTTTGATCTGTAGCCCCCCCGCTGGACTGCACCCCACGAAAGGAGGGTAGGGCAGACACAGTTTTCTGTGAATATCTTGAGAACCATAGGGCCTAGGATGACCAATTTTTTTCTCCGTATGTTTGCCTCCAGGGGTCATGTTAACCCATTCCATGTGCACACATGTGCATAAACAGATACACACGCACACACATACATTCACAGTAATCATACGTATGACACATACTCACACAGTAGACATGTGTACGCATGCATGCACATGCACAAACACATATACGCAGGCAAACACACAAGCACGCACACACACACACACACACACACACACACACACACACACACACACACACACACACAAACATAAACGTGTACACGCACACATGCACACAATTCAAGAATTTCTCAGAATTATGAACAGGCAAGATGGGGGTGGGGTTGTATAAAATGAATTTTACATGTGAAATCTATGAACTAATCATGTTTTGGTACTTGTTGTCTAGCAGATACCAGTGAGAATTGAGGGTGGATAATGCAATTTAGTGAGACAGTTAGAATCGTATAGGCCTTTCAGCGTGATTTATTTTTGTGGAAAAAATGTGCTGGACTGGGCGGCGGTCATATTTTGTACCGCTCTGCGGTACATCTAGTTATTATTATTCTTCCCACCAAATCTCTGCATCTAATTCAGCTCCAACCGTTTAACGTAGAAACTTCGTTCAAACTTTGTAACGTAGGTCTTGAAATTTTCACTTTTGTAAACTTTATACTTTTTGAGATATTAATAAAAAACAAGCTTATTTTTCCCCATAGACTTTGTATGGGGACTATGACATCATAATGGGCTAATTAACTTGATTTGCACCTGTATCAACTTCCAGCTGCTCAACTAGATCCCATCAAAAAGCTAGTTAAACTGATTGCACCTGCATCAACTGCTTTCTGCTCAATTAAGCCAACTCTCTCTGTGTATCTCCATTCTACAAGGATATAAGGCACATTCCATCCAACTTTCTATCCATTCATCCTCTTCAAACCATTCACTCATCTACCCATTAAACTATCCCATCAACATCCATTAAACATTCTGCCTATCAACATCCATTCAACTTTCTGTCTATCAACATCCATTACACTATCTATATTTAACTTTTAAACTATATACTCTGTCTCACAGGCTTTAAACATACAATCTGGCTCTACAGATCCTGTTCAACTATTTCCTCTGCCCACAACTGTTTCAAAATAAATGTCCTCACTACAATAATTCACTATTAAATAATTTAACTATTTAAAGTACTCAACTATTTAACTGTTCAGCCATTTCAACTGTCAGTTGTTATCAACTATGACTTCTGCCAACTGTTATCAAATAAAAGTTTGTTTTGCATTTTATGTTAATATACAGTATGTTTATATTTTCATGCACTGGTAATTTCCTCGAAATTACATTTTCTAGTTTGTTTTGTTGTTTACTTGCTTATCCATTCGCTGTCTTCTGAGTAAGATACAATGTTGACCTGTTACGCTGCCTTTGAAGATGGGAGTTCATGGACTCATTAAATGTTGTTTCTAATTATTATTGATCAAGAATGGGGAAAATCAATTTGAATCTACAAGCACAATGGGACCAGAGCAGCAAAGATGGATGAGGATTCTAATGTGGGAGTGAAAATAATACGTAAATAAATGGAAAAAAAAGAAAGAAAGAAAAAATAGATAAATAAACCAAGGCCATACAAAACAGCTGTAATTGCAAGATGATGTGAATGCTAAGTTCTTCAAGCCCAACATAACAATGATTATCTTTAATCACACAGACTGTCTTTCTGCAGGTCCTACGTGTAATTTGTTGTAGGACACATAAAGCACTGCTGCAAAGACTAAGATTAACCAGCTTTTTCAGCACATTGTGACTGTGCTGTATGATTCTTTGAGAATTTAAGAGTGGCCATTTTCCCTTTGGTCTTCCACAACTCCACATCCACAACAATACTTACATTTGAGGTCATTTGGCTTTACTTACATTTAGCTGAGTCAAATTGAGTTATTCTATAAAACTCTCTCCTTGAGTAAGAGTCATTTTGTAATATGCACAGCAGTAAAATGTTTTCAAGGATTCAAGTACTGGTGCCCACTAATGGATGTGACGGTGGGAGAAGGGACGATTAAAAGTGTCTGTTATTGAAAAGACGGCTAATATATCTTCAGGACTTCCATATAGGCCCTTCGCTATCACATGAAAGCCCCTGTCAAAGCCTACTATATGGAAGCGTATCACTTAACTGACCTGCCCTGCTAGCACATGTACACATCCACTCACTGAGTAAGCCACTTGCCAGCGCCAATGATTGATTGCTTACCAAGCCTCCACACGGTCATCACGACTGAACGATGTGGATGGGTGGTGCTCATCAGGCTAGTGGAAATTAAACAGAGACACAACTCCATCTAAACAACACCGCAGTGTCACACAGCTCCATCTCACTGATAACAGCATTCCCAGAGAGCCGCATAAACGTTATTGTTCTGCATTTATTGGTTTCCCTTTGATAAATTCAACAGGCTTGTTGTTTTTGGATAAAAATGAATAATATTGTATCACCACCCATATTACCACCTATTCTCCTGAATTCAGTTATTTAGGATACTCAGTGAGCCAAGGAACAATTCATGAACATGTTTTCATAAAAGGAAAGCTTTAGCCACAGAGATCCATGCTGACCTGTAGTTGGGCCTCCCTCTGCATTTTGCAGAGATTTGTATTGTCTTTGCTGCTGCTGCTCTGTAATTTAAGCCATCCAGCCCCTTTATTTGGCCTGGCTTGACCAGAGAAAATCAATACGCCGCTACCAGATAGCAATGGATGGATCTCAACTGTTGACTATTTCCCCCCAAATGCCTAGCTATTCAGCTAATACAGTTCACTTCCCCCGGCCATCATCATACGAGACAGATTCTTCACATGCCACTAAGCTGCCCCAGCAGAAGGCCACAGCACAGAGTCGTGACTAGAGGTTTTCTGGCCCACTCTACTCTATGCTTTAGACTCTGCAGGTCCACACAGGTTTGTAAAACTTACGTGTAGGTATAGACAGTGTGTCTTAGTATCTAGTAAACTTCAAACCAATTCAAACCCTTCTTGTAGCTGTTACAAATTAAGAAGGCAAACTGACCCAGACGGCTTGGATCAACCTCATCGTCCCCGAGCGCCGCTGTTGTTCCCCAAGCGCCGCCATTGTAGCAGGCAGCTCACTGGGTCGGGATTAGTGTGTGTACTTCACCTCACTTTGTGTTCACTGTGTGCTGAGTGTCTTTCACTAATTCACGGATTGGGATAACTGCAGAGACCAAATTTCCCTCATGGGATCAAAAGAGTATATATACTTATACTTACTTATACATCTGTTAACAGGGAATTTCAGGGTAGGCCCTACACATTTTTTAACCAGTTCACAAAAAAAAACAACAAAAAAAAACAGATGAACTCCTGCTTCAAATTGCTTTTGTCTCTTCTCATGGGCTCCAGCATTTTGTTTTTCTTGAGCAGAAAACCAAAACCTGTATCATACATGAAGTTTACATAAGATCCAGGAGGCGGCTGTGAAGATTCACTACCTTGAAGAAAGCTGGACAGAATAGAATCAGTTAACAATTTAATGAGTAAAGGAACAGCTTGGATACAAGCATGATAGAGTCCTGAATAGGTAACAGTCTTTGGCGTAGGCCCCATCTCGGATCCGTCCAGCGATGAGCGGATCTCGTCTCCTGCCGATGGATGAAGGCAGGGGTGGGGAGCCTACCCCCCACGACGAGACGGGGACCAACTGGTGGCGGTGGCTGAAGGAAGATGATGTGGTAGGCAGACCATGCCCGATTGACGTGGACTGCTGGCAGAGGTAGCTGGAGGGGAGGTGGAGGGGACGTCAAAGTCGGCGTACTGAGAAGCAAAAGCAGTGTTAGGTGGAACATATTTAAAGAGCCCACTGAATTCCTATAGGCTAGCGCTGATTGAATGAGTGAATGATCAGATTGCAGGGCTTTCTCGAAAAGTAGGCAGCTAAGATTGGCTCCATGTAAGCATGGGAGGAGTAAAGCTACACTACGAGTCTTCCTAGTAGAACTTTCACTGAAGCTATCATTTCCTCACTTTGCTGAACACAGCAAAGGTCAAGACGTCAAAATATGTTGACATTTATTTAGCTGATGAACTAATACACAATGACGAGTGAAAAAGGGAATGATACTTGCAACTGGATGGTAAAGTACTTGTAGTTGGAGTGGAAGTAGAGTATAGGGAACACAGCCAAGGCAGAGATTAAAGAAGGGAACTACATTTGAGATGACATTTTTATTTTCTTTTATCCTACCTGTTGGATGTACTCATACTTTCTAACTTGTGTAAAGCTGCATAAGTTATGCCATAGTTAAGTTATAGTACCCTGAAGCATAATGATATGCAGCAATAGTCGGTAAGACTTGCTGTTCAGCTGTGTGGATTATGTTATGACAAGCCGTGAAATGAGTCCTCTAGTTTTGAGTGAATGCTTTGATCCGCTGTTTTATTTGCCTGATCTACAGGGCTACCTCACTGTTTATCCTGCCAGACAGGAATGCATTTGGTTGACAGGCATAAAAACTATGTTGTTATGTCTGTGGTCTACGCCGGTAAAACATGCCTGCGAAAAAGACATAACGACCAAAAAATACATATTGTCGCTGTCATGTGCAAGTCTATTATTTTCAGCTTACTTTCTGGATGAATAAATATGGTTTCAGGCTACTCAGCTCCAGGTGAACTCAAGAGGACAAAGAATCAATGCATGTGAAATTATTTGAATGTATTATCCTACTTTGGAATTTAGATTGAGAAATGCAATCAACGGTTAAATCTTGTATATAATGTCGGCATGTATGTAATCATACTCTCCTGTGTGATCTGTATGATCAGGTTGTGTATTTTGTAACACAATACACATCAGTACACATTGTAAAATACCTGTGCATTTGTAGATCCTATTCCCTCCAAGTCACATGGCATTTGAACATTGACAAACAAGAAGTGCTCTGGAAATGAAATCAAGGAAGTACCTTCAGGACAAGTCTAAATCCGGTCATCAGTAAACACACTGAGTAAACATGGTCGGGTTCAAAATAGTTTCGAAAAGCACACACAGGCCTCTGCAATCTCGGACAAAAATCGACGGGGGTGACTGTGGCTCGCGTGTATTAATTGGCCTGTATGCTTGGGTGGATTCTGTCAGAGGTGCTCGTGTGAACCTGGGAGGCACTTGTCTGTTCTGCTTGGCCGAGCCCAGGTAATCCCACATGACAAGCTTATCTATGTGCCTTCACATTTGCCTGGGCAGTGCAAACACGTTTTACTAGCTTTGTGTCTTGACCTTGGATGTGTAAACAGACTTTGATACGCTCTTGTTGTGCACGAGCAAGTCAACACGGAACTAGGCCTGAATCAGATGGCTGCCAAACGAGGTGGCAGCTTAGGTTCTCTGTAGCTGTAAAGTAACCTGTGTTCAGAGGAGCACATACACTTGGAAAAAAAGGAAAACCACTGAAGCAAGGTTCTCAGGGCAGATACAGTACTAACTGTTAGCACCCATTACTGTTAGCACCCATAATTACTAAAGTAATTTCATCGATCACCAACTTTATTTTATTTATTTATTTATTTATAGACATGTATTGAGAGTGGTATAGAGCAGTGGCGTAGCCACGGGTGTGCCTGGAACACCCAATCGTCGGCCTGGCACACCTAAAACATTTCCCACCTAATAGGCTATAGGCCTACTTTCATGTTTACCATTAGGCTACTTTATCCGTTCTAATCATTCTAACTTGCCAAACCAACCATAATAGCTTATCCTAGCAAGCACTGATGAAATTGTTTCCCTGTTTAAATCAAAGCCCAGCCTCACATTGCACCCGTCAAAATGCAGCCAGCGCGCATTATGGACTCGCCATCGGAGACCCTGAAATCACTGGGTTTGCACAGCAAATTAAGAGGAAAGTAAGTGCTAATAACTTCTGTTCCTCACTGTCTGTCCAAAGGATATTTTCCCAAGCATTAATAGCTTACTTCTGCCAATCAGTTACAAAGTATTTGCTAATCAATAAACAAAGTAGTTCATTGTGTTGATTTGTAGACCTACAATATAACCCATTTCTAAAATAGGCACGGCATTCTAAGTTTTTAATTCTGCCTTAAAATAACTTACAGTATGGCTTATTTGTTCTACTTAGATCTTTATTTAAGTTTGAAAATATATCATGGTTGCAGCTTCTAAAACAGAATTATTATTGCGAGTAGCATATTTTAACGTGCAGTTTTTGATTGTCATTATTACGCAATCATGTTAGTTTTGAGAGCACTGATTGGCTATACAGTAGTGTGTTTACATTTCCAGGTCATTTACGTCCCACCTGTCACTGAGTTGAGGCCACCTAAACTATCACAGGCACACCTTAATTATCATTTTTGGCTACGCCCCTAGTATAGAGTTGCCACCCTGCATTATGTCTCTTCCGTGACATCTTTAAATTAAACATTAACATTAACATAAACATTATCAATCATAAGATGTCACGGAAGAGACAATGTTTATTTGTAGGCACTGCAAGTTATGGATAAATTATGGTGACAGGCGTATGTGACATGATAACACAGAGATTTAGTAAGTTGAATACAGAATGAAAAGGCATAGCTTACACTCTCTGTGGACCGGCCAAGTCGCTGTTCTGATCTAGATGATCATGTGAGAGGACAGAGATATGACCTTTCACCTTTTTGTTTTCTTTTTGTGAAAGGACCAATACTTTTCTAAGTTATGTGAGAGGACAGACACAGGAGGTCAGACAGAAAGACAAACAGACGGAGGGTATAAAAAACGAGGCCAAATAATGTCCCATTATACACATTCTGCCTCTTTCAGTCCTCTTATGGATAAAACAGTAAAAGGACAGCCGGGAGTCATAGGCTCCCATTAGCGCTTGAGAGACAGACACTTTTAGCGAGTTTTTTTCACAGTCAGGGTTGTTCTGATGTTACTGGGAGATAATGACTGCGCTGGCCAGAGCAAGCAGTCCGACTCTCCAGTGTGAATCAACACCACAAAAGGGCTGATGCAACCACAACCACCGCCAAAAAATGTTTGACATGGCACCTCTCTCACCCCTGGTTGCTCTCTCTCTCTCTCTCTCTCTCTCTCTCTCTCTCTCTCTCTGCATTTGTCTCCTTGATGTTACCTCTCTCTCTATCCATTTTTCCCTCCCTCTCTCTCTCTCTTAATTCAATTAAATTCAAGTGAGCTTTATTAGTGTGACAAATATTTTTGCATTGCCAAAGAACATTTAAGCATAAGGTTTACATAGAGATGGCTTGGAGTATAATTTATGGCATATATAGGATATGTAGCCAATATTAACAAACTGGCGAGTGTGTAAGTAAGTTGTTTGTTTGTTGTGTGTGTGTGTGTGTGTGTGTGTGTTGTGTGTGCATCTCTCTCTCTCTTTATGACTCTTTCTTTCTCACACACAAACACATGCTCATGGTTTTGTGCAGTTTAGAAAAAAAAAACAAATTAAGAACAAATTAATTGCAGTTGCTAATCCCTCAACATGAGAATGCCCTTGTTCAAATTCCACCCACTGTCCATTAGGTTTAAGAGAAAGACAAAAGGGTTTACCTATTTCCCCCACAACATATGGACATATTGCACTGATTGGTAGTTATTTTACAGATTGCCTCTTATTGTTCAACTATGTTTCCTTAACAGTATCCTCAAGGAAGCATATTCCCTTACAAATGCTCTTTAAAGAATAGATCACCTATTCATTTGAATGCATGATGCACACTTTTGCAGTGGAGTTTCAGGCTATACTTTCCCTGCTTTCCTTGAGAGGGCATAATCAAGGTGAGAATGTGTGTGGCTGTCTTTTCCAGTATGTGTGTGTGTGTGTGTGTGTGTGTGTGTGTATGTCTCTGTGTGTGTGTGTGTGTGCCCCCTTCCGCCCCCACCTCCGGTAAGGACAGCAGTGACAGCGTAAAAAAAGAAGGAAAAAAAACAAGAGTGTCTTGTTTTGGTAGCACCATGCACCGAGGCCACATGCATATGGATGCTGGATGTACAACCAGATGGAGCAAAGGCAATGACATTGTCAAGGTAGGCGACACCTGCTCCCGCCGATTAATGTATTCCGTCCCCCAACTTCGACGAACACGCGTGTCACTTTGGAACAATAATTAGACATCTGACGCACTGTACGGGGGGGCTTAAGACCACGAACTCTATAGAGCCCCACAGGATGGCCAATTCATCATTATGCATTAAAAATCTTGAGAACGAAAAAAAAGAAGCTTTCGGTGGAGACCATCTCCATTTTGTTAATAAAACGGTCGCCGCAGTGCACTGTGTCTGGAGTCTGCCAGTAATGAAGAATGGACACACATAATGGGGAAAGAAAAGGTTTAAGTGAAGGCCACTGAGCTACATTATCTGAGCATGCCCGGCCGACTGCCAATAACTCACAACATTTCCACAGTACATTGCCAGGAAAAATACGACAACAATCTGTTGTTTTTTTTTTCTTAAAGAAATGCAGACCTTGATGTGATATGTACGTTCCTTACAAAACAAAAAACAAACAAACCATGTACTGTAATGCCATTGTGACATGCGCAGCAATGCACTTTCCTCCTCTGCGCGACATGAAAGATGGCAGATAACATAAATTGTAATTAAATACTTGACTTTGGACTACTGGTAATGGTGTGGTGTTAACATAAACAGTTGATGCACACACAAGCTTGCACACCAAGTCAAATCTGGTGAGCTTATGATCTGACAAAAAAAGGGAAATGAGTGTGATTTATCACTTGCATCCAAATGTTGCATTGCAAGGAAGCAGGCCTGTCGTGCAATCCTAATTAGAACACCTTACTATTAATGAGAAGCACTCTGTGCCAAGCTCCTGATTATTCATTACTTCATGTGTACACAAACCCACAGCTGCTTGATTAGAGTGTTGTTGTCGGTGCACCCCATCTGTTTGTGGTTGTTAAAAAAAAAAATGTACAGTTTCCGAGTGTAAAAGAATTCCTTTTGTGTCATATGGATGTGAAATAGGCCAGGGTTGCCAAGGTAAAGTTCCATGAGGCTACTGTATATGTTTGAGTTGACTCCAGGTGTTCTCAGATGTATTGTTATGCACCTGTGTAATCTGAATCATTGATATACAGTATTGTGTCAAAGTGTTGTAAGAAAACAATTCCAAGAAAGTCTGACTTTAATTTCAGCACAGAGAATACAGCTTTACTACTAAATATTGTTGAGTGCATCTAACTACCAGATCTTACAGAGAGTGAAAATCATAAATTATGTAATCAGTTTGAGGTCTTCACCTCATGAATGAATAGTAGGAAAATGAAATGTATCTTTATGGAGAATATATGTAACTGTGGTTATTGCATTAGTGGTAGGAGGCTATCACTCCAAATAGAATACAACAGCTGCAGTAGTGGTAGTGACAGTATTGCTTCTAAAATTGAGCAGTATGGCAATTCATTGGTCGTAATAGTGGGGAAAGATATGCCTTTTAAATCAATATTCTGACTGTAAGGGGACAGCCAAGAGCCACAATTTTACATTTGTGCAGAGACCTTGCCCTTTCTCTATTTATAAACACAGAGCTGCCCCATAACTGTGCTTGTATGCATACACTATTTCCTGTTTGTATGTTCTCCTCAATTTTAAAATGAATCCACCCACAGCCAGTGCAATACTTATTAAAATAGCCTTATTGCCTATGCCCTATCATTTATACACAATGATGCAAACTTAGAAAAAACAAAACCTTATTAGGAGCTTTGGTCTTCACCAGACATCTTCAAAGAGGAATGGAAATCCTCAGAGTGTCTGTCTCACTAGAAGTCGTGTCACCGCATAGGATTTTGGCACAAGTTCGGGGCATATGGGATGGGGGGGTACCTAGCAGGGGAAGGTTGCAGGGGTTGGGGGGGAGTGGGGTACGATGAGGCAAGTGCTGAGACAAACATGATCAAACCTGGCAGAACTCTGAACACTGCCGACTGCAAACAGTTTTTAATCCATCATTTGGCGGAAAATTCCGGGGCTGTTGACTCCCTCTGCTCAGCCACTAATCAACCCTCATTGGCCTAGAGCAGCCAGAGAGCCCCCACGGCTGATTTGTTTAATGAATCCCTGGCGGATTCGGTGGGTTGCATTTTGTGTGCGCCCCCCCGCCCCTCCTCCCACCCCCCCCGCTCCCCTTCTCTCTCTGTCTCCTCTTTAGTGGTGCCATTCAAGAAGATTTGATACATTTTGAAAGTGCATTGTATCAAACTCTTGAATTGCTGCCATATGTCAGGGGGAGCAGTGCGTTCAAAAGCCTGTGTTTAATGAACAGGCAGAGTGATAGCTGTTAAAGTCACCCTCCTATAGATCAGCTCTCTCTCTGGTGCCAGGCTGTGATTAGGTCCACTCATACAAAACAAAAATAAAAAGCAGCCAAGCAGAGAATCTTGTTAAAGTGTGACTTGAAAATTAATCTTTATAGCCAGAGTGATAAAACTGGCTGACCCATATTTGATGCATGAGTCTTGATTGCACTGAATGTGAATGCCAGTTCATTCAAAGTTTATAAAGTATTTTGCTGATTGACCATACGCAATTAGTGACAAGTAAGAACAAAAGTGCTGCATCATTTGCTTCACATTTTCATGTATTACAAAATTGAGAATGGTTTTCAGTGAATATCAGTTTTGCATCTTGATTGAGGACTGTAGGCCCTATCTGGACCACATGTCATGATGAATACTTGTACATATCACAGAATATTTATCTTCTATCTTCTATTTATCTCTTGTATTATATACAGTATATATATACACTACAGGACATATGTATAAGTATCCTATATATACTCTTTTGATCCCGTGAGGGAAATTTGGTTTCTGCATTTTATCCCAATCCGTGAATTAGTGAAACACACTCAGCACACAGTGAGGTGAAGCACACACTAATCCCGGTGCAGTGAGCTGCCCTATCTGGACCACATGTCATGATGAATACTTGTACATATCACAGAATATTTATCTTCTATCTTCTATTTATCTCTTGTATTATATACAGTATATATATACACTACAGGACATATGTATAAGTATCCTATATATACTCTTTTGATCCCGTGAGGGAAATTTGGTTTCTGCATTTTATCCCAATCCGTGAATTAGTGAAACACACTCAGCACACAGTGAGGTGAAGCACACACTAATCCCGGTGCAGTGAGCTGCCTGCAACAACAGCGGTGCTCGGGGAGCTGTGAGGGGTTAGGTGCCTTGCTCAAGGGCACTTCAGTCGTTCCTACTGGTCGGGGTTTGAACCGGCAACCCTCCTGTGACAAGTCCGAAGCGCTAACCAGTAGGCCACGGCTGCCCCACATTTACACATCCACATTTACTGGATCTTCACCTTGTTATCTTAATTCCATGAATTCAGCCCCCTCTCGTCTGCTGCAGTCCTCTGATGACCATTTTCTGTGACGACCATCCATTAAAGCTAAGAGGTCACAGTCAAGACTCTGTTCCTCAGTGATTGCTCATTGGTGGAATGAGGTTTGCATGGTTATGTTTTTTGTAAAGATAAACTCAACAGCATTAATGCACACTGCACAGTCACTGGAGTCAGAAGACTAAACACATCACTGCATATTGTACCTTGTATAATAGTGAAAAATAATATTTAATTTGATTTGATTTGTTGTGGTGGGTATCCATATTCTATCACACACACCGGTCTCAAATATAGTAGTCTAAACTGCAGTCACAAATCCTGCCTTTTTCATTCTGATACTGTAGGTAAGGGGTGTGTGTGTGTGTGTGTGTGTGTGTGTGTGTGTGTGTGTGTGTGTGTGTGTGTGTGTGTGTGTGTGTGTGTGTGTGTGTGTGTGTGTGTGTGTGTGTGTTGGTGTTTGTGTGTGTGTTGGTATGTGGGTACCTAGAGGACTTGCTGCCATTGAGTCGAGTCAAGCCAAGGAGAAACGGTTTCATGGGGGTAGAACAATGCAGGCCTGCAGTGTTAGGTGTGGTGACTATCACAAAGAGTGCACTCAGAACAACACAATGTAGAAATGTACCACTTTCTGAGGCATTTCATTTCATAAACAACAACTTTTGATCTCCTATATTGTTCAAATGCTTTATAATGTTCGAGGGTCATATGTATATACTCACAGCACAATTACTCAGTAAACTTGGATACATGATTTCAATCAGAACATGTCAGTGTGTGGTACCTAAAGCAAACGCATTAACTTTGCTGAATGAGATTTGCCATCCCGCAAAATGCAGAGAAATTCTTTCAGTGATCTAACCCTATGGCTTTCAAGCCATTTGCTTAGATTTATTGTACACAGTTGTTACCCAAGGAGACTGAAATACATGTGACATGTTTTTATTCCCATGACCGTTTAGTGAGTCTTACCAGTCACAGACATAGTATTGTCCTTGCCTTTGCTAGTTGGTCATTAAAGGTGAATTATGTGATGTAAAGGTGATATGGTGATACAGAATAAAGGTGAATATGTGCATACACATGCATCATGTTTACATGAAAGACATACTAACCACTAGACACTCGACAAAACAATCGGGCCCTAATTTGAATGATAGGCAAAGTGGAAAGTCTTAAGTCTAACTAAAATAAGGCCAAATGTGCTAATGTGACACCATTGGCAAGACCTTAACCACAAACCTCGATGTGTCAGCTCAGTCGTCTTGTATGTCATGATAGCTACAATTCATACATAAGAACTTTGCTTGTTGATAGACCACTTGGGCCCTAAATGCATCCTAAATTAAATTATTTTTATGATGGCACAAAACAAAGATGCTGAATGAACACTATTACAGAGTTACTAGAATCACCATAATCATTATCTGTTAATTGACAATTCTGGTGTTAATTAACAATTCACAAGTTTTTTGTGCTCAGTGTATCCAGGTACTCCTCAAAATATATATAATTGTGTTGTTTATTTATGAGGTAATGATGCTTGTTTAAAGGTTAATATAGGAAAAATGCACAGCAATATGTTCCACATCAAAACAAATACTACATACAGACCAATCCAATAGAGGACACGTTTTAACATCAAGGACATATAACAAGAAATGTAGAAAATAATGAAAAGGTTCCAGTGGGACTATTGCATGAAGGCATATTAGTGCTAAAATGGTAAGTTGTGCTGGTGAACAGAATATATTTATTTACCGTAACACCTGTATAATCTGTAACTTAAAGCAGGAGAAATAATGAAAGAAAACAGCAGTCGACAACAAGAATCCATTTAGTCCAAAAATGGCTTTTGAATGCTTGAGACCAAAATAATAATAATAAAAAAACCTTGGAAAAAAAGGCTGCATTTCATGTCAGAGAATGAAATATTTCAAGCTTATGATGGTTTCCCTAACTGGATTGATGTGCAGCAGCAGTTTGAGCTTATCACTACAAGCCACACTTTATTGCCAGGCCTACCTCAAAGAAAATTAAAAGCACCTAGAGCCCTTTGATATTTCCATGGCCATTTAGTGATTTTCTGAGAAACAGTGTTGCCATTCACAGAAACAGTCTTGCCACATCCCCAATGTGTCCTCTCCCTGTCTGCCTGAACACAAACTAGGTCTCTGCGGACGTCTAACAGCAGATATTATTTACAGTGTTGTTTGGTACGAAACTGAAACTACAAAAATGTAAAAAGAAAATAATGAAAAAAAATACATAAAATTAAAAATGTCTGCATAAAAGAAGCATGTTTAAAGAGTGTCTGTATGCACATCAAATGTAAAAATGTCCATCTTACTATCTAAAAGACTATTGTATTGTGCTTACATCTTTATCCAGTTTGAGAAGTTGATATCTTGAAGAACAGCTTTCAATATGGTCCTAAAATATTTATGGTGCTTCCGTTTTTGTGATGAAATACCATTGTAATAACTTCCCACTTCCCACTGTGACTTTAGTTTTGTAACTTCTATAACACAATAATAACAATGATGATAATGATGACAATGACGATGGTAATGATGATGATGATGATGAGAATATACATGTATGTTTGTATATACAGTAGGTTACTAAACCAGGTGCCTTTAATCTTGGCAACATGGAAGGCAATGAGAAATGAGCAAGCCAAGGATTTGCCAGGCAGGCAGGTGGCTTTAACCAATCAATCATGTCCCTTCTACTGTCAACTTTGACACTTCTTCCAAACATTTCCCATGGACCAGCAGGCTAGTAAATGGTGTCAGGAGCTCTCTGTGAATAGCAAGCTCCAGCAAGTCTAAAGCGATGGAAAGACGCACTGAAGCTGGGGCTTATTTCAAAGTAAAACCCGACTCCTCTGAAATTAGGAAAAAAAGAGAAAAATTTGAAATCTTGGTCTATTTTGATCTATATCTGGCAGTGCATCTATCAGGAGTATTATGATGCAACATTGTCGAAACCCTGAGCAACTACAATAGATTTCATAAGTAATATGTTGGCTGTTGGTTTTGATTCAATCAAAGACAGAGTGGCATAGTAGCAGAATGTCACTATTGCTCAATGCTATTTTATTCAAGTCAAGGCTAAAAACAACCACTTGTTTCTCTTAGATGGTGGCACTGTGACCCAGCATGTTTACTGAATTATTTCTGAAGTCAGAACTGACTAGACCAAACTCAGTCAATCATCATTTTCTTATGTGTTTGTTTTACCTGAGTTTATTCTGACAATGACTATTTAGATGCTTGTATTTCAGCTTATTCCAAGTGAGGGATTCCAAAGGGTTCACATCCATAAGACCTTAGCACACTACTGTTAATAGAAGTAAGTACAGGTATACACATGGCTAAGACAGTGTCAAAGAAGTGATTTAACTTTGATTTAAAAAGCAGGATATCTTTGTCATCATGAGGCTAGGGCCACGTCCACGCGAAACCAACGGGTATATTTTTTTCTTACCGCGCTGATCTGGTAAAACAATAAAATATCAAGTAGTATACTTGGTATACCTGTTATACTACAACATACGAATGTAAATCATGCCAACATGGCAGGTGCCAACAAGTGAACAAAACCGGCTCTCACCAGATGGAAAATACTAGCCCAAACAGAACAACACGCTATCTCCTTCGGCCCATGTTATCACTGATGTTCCTGAGCAACAGGGCAGCATGACCTTCTTGATGGTAAATAGACACAGGCCTAAGCCTCCCTTAGTGTCCACATCTGGTCAGACTTTTGGTATTAAACAAAGGTATATAATGGTATAGACCTCTCCCCGTTGTATACTGCACACAGGAGCAACATATGAACACATCAGAATACAGTGAGAATACCCCAGAATTCTACAACACTATGTTTCAGTGTTGCAGGTTCACATTGGAGTGAATGGGAGAAAATGTAAAAACAAAAATCTCATCCACTTAGACTTTTGACTTCAAGAGTTGTAAAAATCAAAGTAGACAACCCCCGTGACGATGGTGGCGTACATCAACCACCAGGGTAGCTTATGCTCCCTCCGATGTCCAGCAGGAGAAGGTGTGGTTACACAAAGTCTGTCCAGGGAGAGTGCTGCACACCTACACCGATCGAACACGCCCCTAGACTACAGCTGTTCGTTAGCAGTGGACCAAAGTAGAAGGACTAGAACTGAGCTAGAACATTCAACACCATGCACCATGCAATATGTACTGACCCCAGGGGCAGACTGGCCATCTGGCATACCTGGTGGGCCGACGCACCTTTTGGGCCGATAGAATAGGCTATATTATTTAACTCATTTGGCCAACGATTGACATGCAGTCAGCAGGCCATTGGTTCATTTTCCATACTGACACTGGACTGATCCAATAACAGCTCTTGTCAGGCCCCACCCCTCCCATTCTGCCTCAGAGCCATGATTTCTGCGAGCAATCAAAATGGCTTATTAATGTAGCCTACATGTTGAAATTGCGGAGGGTCGGTAGTGCCGATTGTGCAAAAATAACACCAATGTAGAAACTTCAAAAATATACAATATTGCAAAAAGGAGATGTAAGCAAGCATACAGAGCAGAGGGACAGTGTATAGTATAAGTATATATACTCTTTTGATCCCGTGAGGGAAATTTGGTCTCTGCATTTATTCCAATCCGTGAATTAGTGAAACACACTCAGCACACAGTGAACACAGAGTGAGGTGAAGCACACACTAATCCCGGCGCAGTGAGCTGCCTGCAACAACAGTGATGCTCGGGTTAGGTCAGGGCTTCAGCCGTGCCTACTGGTCAGGGTTCGAACCGGCAACCCTCCGGTTACAAGTCCGAAGCACTAACCAGTAGGCCACGGCTGACCCTCTCAGTGAGCAGCTGGTGGAGGGTGTAGCCTAGTTGAGGCTACATGATAACAAAAACCCAGTGATGAGCAGGTACTGTAGTCAAGGGCGTAGGTTTGGTCTCAGCTTTGGTGGGGACACATCCACAACTCCTGTTGTCACGATACCAACATTATTGTTTCAATACCAATAGGAAGCGAAGAATCTCGATTTCGATACTATTGCGATTTTTTTTAATTTGATTTGGTTTTTGTGATTTGTGAGATCATTCACATCAGTGGCAATCATAGAATTTGATTGACCCTCCACACACACACACACATAGAAAGTGATGGTTGTCATAGCTTTCTTTTTCATATTTTGGAATTCATATAAACTGTAAATTTATATTGATAATTATTTATAGCATTTTATGATCTGCATGATTACTAATAGCTAAACATATTTAGTAATTTGATTACATCATATTGATATTTAAATTATTACGCTACACTTGTCTATATCATCACATTTGGTGTGTAAATCTAGTTGAGTGCCTGTCACTTTAAAGGAGAATTCCGGTGTGATATTGAACTAAAGTGTGTTGAAACATGATACCGAGTGTGAACGTATGTCTCATAGCCCATCTCGGCTTGTCCCCTGCACTCCAAAATCTGGCGCTAGTTAGCCGATGCTACCAACAGCTTTTTCAATGGTGGTGCTTCGGCATCGGGCCGTAGGCCGTAGCCTAGGCCTAATACATTTCAACAGGTAAGTTAATTCAAAAACAGACGTGGTGGAAATTCAGACATAGTTAACATGAGAGACTGGCCGGTTGCACAAAACACCTTGTTCAGGTTCCCTTAAAATCTGATATAAGGCCCTCTTAAAATAAAATCATCTGCACAAACACATTTAAGTATTCTACTTCGGTTTCCTTATCATTTTCCCTCAAGTATTTAAGGTTTTCTCCTTTTCTTATCTTATAAGAAATTCCATTGCACAAACGACCTTAGCAGCCTAAATAACCACATGAGGTTAAAAAAAGTTTATTTTGGTACCCTGATGACAGTCAGGATAATATCTAACTAGCTAGCTAGTATTGTTCAATTCATGTCTATATATGGCTTTACTGATGAATGGATAAATGTCACCGAAAATTATTAAGGTAAGATAAGATCATAAGTTGCAGACTAGGCTACGGCAGCAAGCTAACTATGTCCGTTGAACGTAGCCTACCAGTTGAGTTATTCATTGCTAACATTAGCTATTGATAGGCCTACAGTAGGTGCATTAATAACTATAGCTAACATCGTGAAATTAATTGTCACTGCCGTGTTTGGCTGTCATCCGTCAAACTTGTCAAAGTTAGTTATAGGCCTACTCAGATTTGTAATGCGTCATTCACTATCTGATTTTATCAACAATATGTGCACACAGCTTGCTATTATTTTGGACAGTCCCGTATGACCAACATCTGCATCCTCAGAAAAGCAAGCACAAATTAGCAAACAAACAATCTCTGTGGTTGATACTAAAGGGACAAAACTTAAGGTGCTTTGTGCAAATGGTCCACTAGCTTTAAACTTTACCCACAGGTTCCGCTGGATAATCTTTTTTTCTTTCTGAAGGACATTGATAAAAACCCTATACTTTTTGCTGTATATCTGGCGGCACAACCCCAAACACAACACGTTTTCGTTATTGTTTCAACTTTGATCAACAACAATGTTTTAAATATAGCTGCAAGCAGCAATGAGGGGGCCAAGCAGTTAAGCAGTTGAGCAGGAGTTAGGATTGGATTGGACTGGACTTGACTGTGTTGTGTTAGATTGGATTGGAGTTGATTGGATTGGATTGGACTGGACTGGATTCAAAGGTCACCGAATTTATTGTGTGTCCTTAAGATGTACTCCTAAGACCACATACCAAGTTTGGTTTAAATCGGTGAAAGTGTTGATCATTATAGCACCCCTAGTGGTCAAAGGTCACCAAAATAATTGTGCATCCTCAGGATGTAATCCCAAATCCACATACTAAGTTTGGTTGCGATAGGTGAAAATGCTAATCATACTGCCCCTAGTGGTCAAATGTCACCAAATGTATTGTGGGTCCTTAGGATGTGTTCACGAATCAACGTACCAAGTTTGGTGTCAATAAGAGAAAGTTTTCCTAATTATAGCGCCCCTAGTGGTCAAAGTACACCAAATGCATTGTGCGTCCTCAGGATCGGGTCCCAAGTCCATGTACCAAGTTTGGTTTTGATACGTAAAGGCGTTACTGAGATATGAGCTAATTTCCTGTATCTCTAGCGCCCCCGTAGTGGTCGAAGATCACCAAATGTATTGTGTGTCCTCACGATTGGGTCCCAAGACCATATACCAAGTTTGGTTTCCATATATGAAAGCATTGCTGAGATATGAGCCTACTTCCTGTGATTATAGCGCTCCCCTAGTGGTCAAAAGACTCCAAATGTATTGTGCATCCTCAGGATGGGGTCTCAAGTCCATGTACCAAGTTTGGTTTAGATACAGTATGTGTAAGCATTGCTGAGATATGAGCCTACTTCCTGTGATTATAGCGCCACACAGTGGTCAAAATTTACCAAATTTCTTGAGCCTCCTCCTAATTGGGTCCTGAGCCCATGTAACAAGTTTGGTTTTGATACATGAAAGCATTGCTGAGATATCCCTTCACTTCCTGTTTGGTGGCTTTGCCGCCAATTTTGATTGGCTGTTACGGGCGAACGGTTTTAGGTTTGAAGACAAAAAGGGATAACTTTTTTGAGGCTTGGACCGAAGATTATGTGTGTCAAGTTTGGTGTCAATCGGACAAACTTTGTGATCTGTGAAAACTTTTAGGTGTTTTAGATTAAATCCAATATGGCGGAAAATCCATCATGGCGGAAAATGACGTCATAGGGTGCGTTGAACTCGGCTTGGTCTAAGGATTCCAACGATACCTCATATTTGACAATCGGGCCAACGGGTCAAAAGTTACTTGCATGAACGCACGTCCAACTTTGGCCTGTTGGCGGCGCTAGAGTGCTCGAGGTGCCGACTTGAAACTTGGTGAAATTAATCATGGGACTGTGCCCAATTTGTGTGCAAAATTTTACAAATTTTTACCAGACGGTTCTATGGGCTGCCATAGACTTCCATTACGGAATAATAATAATAGGAAAACGAAGAAACACAATGGGTGCCTTCGCAGCTTCGCTGCTTGGCCCCCAACTATGTAAGGTCAGTGGAAGCCGCTTGCGTTCTGCCACCTGGAAGGATCTTGGAGCCTATTGTTTACAAACATTCTGAAATGCCGTATTCCACGATGAACAATGGGGAGGAAAATGTCACAACTATTTTGAGGGTAGAAACTCCGGGCACCAAAACACACCATTAAGAACTCAATATCCTGTGTATTTTTTACTTTTGTTTTCTTTCTCTGGCCTACCAAAAGTGAATTCACAATGTTGTGGGTTTTGGAGCCACAACAAGGGTGGGTTGTGTGTTATATGTATTTTTTGTCCTTTTTTCTTTTTTTTTTTCTTTTCTAAGACAATCTACAAATACAGTGACAGTATATTTTGACCATTTAGACACATTCACGGATAATACTAATAAGACGTTTCAACCATCATGGCAGACTTGATCATAAACTCATGAAATGTCAAAGGCCTGGGCAATCCCATTATAAGGACGAAAAAATACCTAATACTGATGAGCATGCATTTATGACAGATATGGTCTTGCTGTTCAATGAAAATTGTAATGGTTTTGGGGTGATAGGTGGAGACTTTAACTGTGCATTGAATCAGAAACTGGACAAATCCACACAGACTAACAATCCAAAGACCATAAGAGTACTCCAAGGTTTATGTTTAGAAAGTGGTCTAGTTGATGTGTGGCGTGAATTGAACCCCAAGGTTAAAGATTATACGTACTTTTCAAATGATAACGCCTCATACTCTAGAATTGTGGTATCAACCCAATCACCTTGTCAGACCACGCCAGAATTGATTTGACTGTTCAGTTAAAAAAAGAGGATCCTATTCTCAAACAATGGAGATTCAACAACTCCCTGCTAGGAGATGAAATATTTAGATCAAAGATGAAAGTGTGGATTAAAAATTATATAGATGAAAACAATGACCCTAACATGGACCCAAACATAATCTGGGAAGCCGCCAAAGCGATTTTAAGAGGGAATATTATCTCTTATACCTCATTTAGGAAAAGAGAAGATATCGCACAAACAAAAGAGCTAGAAAAAGAAATTGAAAGATGCGAAGTACTCCACAAAGCTGCAGCAACAGAAGATAACTGGAAACAACTAGTTACTGCCAGAGCCAAATTAAACCTTAAGACCACAAATGAAATCATGCAAAAAATTAACCATGTTAGACAAAAACACTATGAATTTGGTAACAAACCTAGCAAACTACTACAGTAGCTCACCAATTAAAGAAAGAACAAGCAGAAAGGACTATTAAAGCAATCCGATCCCAGGGAAATATCACATATGACCCAAAAGAAATTAATCAATCATTTCAAGTATATTACAACAAACTATACAAATCTCAAAGTTATTACACACAGGATGAATTAGATCAGTACTTAGAGCAGTGTTTCTCAGGGCCTGTCCACACGGAGACGCTTTTTAGGTTAAACGCAGAGGTTTACGAATCCTGTAAACGCACTGCCCGAAACCGCACTTTTCTGAAACCTGGTCCCAGAGTGGAGAAATCTGAAACCGTAGCCCGTTTGAGTTCGTTTAGACAGCGAAACCGCACATCCTGCTTGCGTATCGATGATGTCATCGCCACACCTCAGCTGCCCTGGACTTGCACTTGCCTAACAATACTAGTTTTCATACATGACATTACCTACGATTACACTCCGTTAAGATAAATATCACAACTGATGTTGCGCAGCGCCGATAGCTTATGACTTGGTGGACTGAACACTGTTTTTCCCGGTGTTTTTTTTATGCATTCTAGCTACTGTCAGTGACGCGAGAGAACTTAAGTTATTAGGAAAGTGCGGTGTAAGTTTAGGCTACATTAATTTGTGCATAGTGCCAGTGTCATTCATTTATTTTACACGTCTTACAAAATATATACATGCATTCACAGTCGAAATCAGATATAAGCATACAAAGACGCTTAGAACTCACGTTAAGCCGATGGTAGCACACTGAATGCGAATGCACGATTTGATGCAGGCAAAAGTATTGACTGTTACTAACGAAGGTTTTATAGCAATATTATAAATGTGGCGACAGAATAGCCTAGAACTTGGGTAAGCCTTGCGTTTAGTAGCCTAATTGCGGTGATAGCCAAAACTAATGTGATTCACGGACTATCCTACAACCAAAGAAAGTAAAGGTGATTAGTAGGCCTACCTGCGTTAGCCAAATAAAGAACGGGACTGCACCCTTCACAAACCGTAAAATAAAGTTTATTAGTTTTACAGTTGACAGTTCACCATCAGTCCACACAAACAATTCTGGTTTCCTTGCACTAGCCATTTCGCCGTAGCCTATTCTGCCTGTTTTTAAAGCGCAAGTTTTGCAAGTTTTGGTGATTTCTGTAAAGACACAGTGCCACCTATAGGCCTGGAGTATGAAGTAACGTGTTGAGTCGTGTTGAGATGGATCCGTTTGGACGCAAATATTCTTGATACGGTTCCAGGGAAGACGGAGGAAAAAAAGATCGGTTTGGTACGTGTGGACTAGGCCTCAAAGTGTGGTCCGGGGACCACTGGTGGTCCGCAAGCTAGCCCAAGTGGTCCGCGAGCAGACCTGGTAAAATATAATATAGATGAGTTGTTTGTAATATTGAACCAACTTGTATGTAAATCCAAACATTTCTGCAACACTGCCTATGTAAGCCATGCCAGTATAAATCATATGAATTCTCTGACACAATAATACAATCAAAGTGGTTCTGTGAGTAAGCCTATTGTGTAATTTACTATTGAAGTAGGTCTACTTTTTTTTTTTTTTAGCTAGGTGGTCCGTGAGGCTTTTTTTTATTGATTAAGTGGTCCTTGGTCTGAAAAAGTTTGAGAAACACTGACTTAGAGAATATTAAAATGCCAAAGCTATCAGAATCAGATCAACAGGTTCTCAATGCCCCATTTACGGAAGAGGAAATGCTAGCAGTTATTAACTCCATTCCTATTAACAAAAGTCCAGGACCAGATGGCATTCCAACACAACTATATAAGGAATTCTGGAACGATCTCAAACCTATTTTTATGACGATGATTAACTACTTCGATCGCAACAAGGCACTTCCCCAAACAATGAACTTGGCAAACATCACTGTAATACATAAAAGCGGCAAAGACCCCTTGGACTGCTCATCTTATAGACCCATAAGTCTTAGATCCGATTAGATATGATTACAAGTATATTACCAAAGCATTAGCAAAAAGACTCGAAAATATCATGCCCAAAGTTATCAACCCAGATCAAGCAGGATTTATTAAGGGAAGATGCTCCCCAGATTAGAAGGTTGCTGAACATAACTAATTACTTTAAGGTGAATCAAAGGCCTTCTCTGCTTCTATCTTTGGATGCAGAGAAGGACTTCGAAAGAGTTGAGTGGAACTTCCTCTTTAGTGTATTGCATAAGTTAAATATGGTAGATGAATTTATTGAATGGATCAAGGCAATCTGCCAAGCTCCGAAAGCAGCAGTTAGACATGGTTTGACATCTGTTCCGTTCAACTTGATAAGAGGTACGAGACAAGGGTGTCCACTGTCAAGCTCATTGTTTGCAATAGTGATTGAGACATTAGCAACATCTGTACGAGATAATATCAAAATAAAAGGAGTACACATTGGCAAAGACGATCATAAATTATCTGGTAACACTTTATAATAACTACACACAATTCATCATTTATTAAGCCGTTGTTACTTATTAGTTGGTTTGGTTTGTTCGTCATTAGTAATTTTCTTGTTCATACATCATTTATCATCAGTAAAGCATTTGTTCACACAGTTATAAATAGTTTGTTCATAGTAAATAAGCCTATATCTAAAATGTTTATACATTATTGTTAATACTTAATAAATTATGCAATAATATGTTTTTGATTAAGTAATATTTCCATTATTTAACAGTTGTTACATACACATGCACTAATGATTAGTTACGGTGAGGATACATATTTTATAAACCACTTCCTAATACTATAATTAATAATTAACTCAGGAGTTACAAGTGGTTAGTTAATGATATTTTATGAGCTTATCTAAAGTGAGGACGTTGTATGCCTTGCAACACATTTAAAAATGAGTTATAAAGTTTACTCTTGCATTTATTCATTTAGCCGAAACTTTCACCCAAAGCGACTTACACATGTCAATGAAATTAAAGGGCAAGGCCACGTTGGTGGACGCCGGGGCTTGAACCCCTTAACTTTATGGGTTACTGCATGTTAACCCGGCTCCCTATCCACTACACAACCTCTGCCCAGTGGTATTACAACAGTTAATTCAAAAATATTATATAGATATGCGTGTTTACTATGAACAAACCATTTTTAACTGTGTGTAAACATGATTTACAGATGAGAATTAATGTAGGAATAATGCTTTACAAACGAAGAATACAGCATTTAATAATAGTTTACAAATGTTTAATAAATGCTTAACAGTGTGTAGTAGAAGAAAACAGAAACTCTTGCATAGTTGTAGGGGGTTCTGTCTGGGCCAAGGTAATGTAGTGGATAAGGAGCTGGACTACAGCTGGGGGTTCGATTCCCGGCTTTCACTGTTATGTCAATGGCCTTCAATTTAATTGACATGTGTACGTCGCTTGTCTGCTAAATGAATGAATGTGAATGCAATCTTTACAACTCATTTGAAAATGTGTTGCAAGGCATAGAACGTCCTCACTTTAGATAAGCTCACAAAATATAATTAACTAACCACTTGTCACTCCTGAGTTAATCATGAATTATAGTATTAGGAAGTGGTTTATAAAATATGCATCCTCACCCTAACTAATCATTAGTGCATGTGTATGTAACAACTGTTAAATAATGGAAATATTACTTCATCAACAAAATATTATTGCATAATTTATTAAGTATTAACAATAATTCATAAACATATTTTAGATATAGGCTTATTAACTATGAACAAACCATTTATAACTGTGTGTACAAATACTTTATTTATGAGAATTAACATAGGAACAATGCTTTACAAATGATGAACAAAGCATTTTGTAATAGTTTGCAACTGGTTTATAATAAGAAAATGATTTCATTTATAAGTGGTTGTTTCATTACTTATTAAAGGAAAATTCCGGTTTTTAGCACTTTAAGGCCCCTCTCTGGTTTGTTTTGGATGAACTAGAGTGGTGGACACCGAAATGTTGACGATTGGTCCTGTCTCGACTTTTCTGACTTGTTTTGAACCGCCTTTG
This sequence comes from Alosa sapidissima, assembly GCF_018492685.1. Taxonomy (NCBI): domain Eukaryota; kingdom Metazoa; phylum Chordata; class Actinopteri; order Clupeiformes; family Clupeidae; genus Alosa; species Alosa sapidissima. The sequence continues at coordinate 6,229,532 of NC_055979.1, read as the reverse complement.
ACTTCTCAGGGTGGCTGGCAATGGGCATACTGTAGTAGGCTACTCAAACATGTCCTAAAACAACCCTTAACGTTCGTTTTCAAAACTGTGCAACTCAACGAGTGGTTAGTGGTGTTCGTTGATGTTCCAAAACATGTAGCGTAGCGAAATACAGTTTCTGACGTGTTTCTAGATTATACGGTTACATGAAATAATAAAATGATACATGATATATAAAAGCATACACCAAATTGTATTGTATTTTAACATTGTGTTAAAAAGAAGAGAAAGAGAAAAGAAAGAGCACTCAACAGCAACATGTATTTTATACAATGACACAACTCATCACACAAGAGGTAATGACATTTTTGACCCTGCATATTAATGCCTCCCATTTATGTAGGGTGGATACCTTGACCTTGTTTACGCGAGCAGTATGATATTCTAAATTGACAATATCATCTACATAACTTAGCCAAAAAACGTTTGAATGGTATATGAGGGTTGATCCATAATTGTAAAACAATTTTTTTAGATGCTGTAAAACCTGCCATCAGCATTTTCTTTTGGATTATAGAATATTCAAGATCCGAATCATCATTTAAAAGGCAAATGTGTGGTGTTCTGGGGATCTTAAGATCCAGGAGCTTTGACATTTCCTCCACTACAAACATCCATAGCTCTGCTATTGTGGGACATTCCCAAAACACATGTAAAAATATGCCAGGTAAGACATTACAATGATAACCTACTTTGAATTCTAGCAGAAACTCTTCTTTCCTAATTGCGTGTACAGTATACTTCAATATGGAGATAATGTGCTCCTGCTCCATGGCTACCTCTGACCAGTCAGACTGATAGCTGTGAGGCCTACATTTGTATATTTTCAGTGCTCCACGACACTTAGTTGAAAAGACATGCATATTTAATTGTGATGCAAGGATTTTGTATTTGATTAGGAGTGCCCGTCGATTTGAGGCCCGCTCGGGGCAAATATGCCAGGGCCGATTTTTTGTTCCAGATCGTCCCTGACTGCCTCCATGAAATATCTGCTTTTATGTTGTTATATGTTATGTTAATATTAGGAAATGACTCTGTTGTGTTATTGTGAAATGGGATTCCTGTTCTTTTTGACTTGCAAAACTGGCCTATGATGTCGCCTCACAACAATAATGCCTGTTATACCTTACGGCATTAGCCTAGCTGATAATACAGGCTTCAGTGCCTGGGGCTGCCTTAAGAGCACCTGAATGCAGCTAATAAGATATGTCAAATTAATGATTGTGCTTTGTTAAGAGCAGCTCTTTCAACAGTGACTGAGCTATAAAATGTAATCAAAATCAGGTCAGACAGCATGGACTGTGTAACCACTACTGAATGATCAAAGTAGAAATATATTATTTCACCTACAGATTGGTAAAATAAAAATAATGATTAATTGTCGCTCCTTTTTTTTATGCTAAGTCATGTACAGTGACCGCCATGGTGCTTTAAAGTGTCCTAATTATGTTGCAGGGACTTTGCTGCCCTTGGCAGTATTGTTAGCAATGTACTATGCATGTTTATTAAAATATGCCCTGGGCAGTGCTTGTCAGGCGTGGAATGATCTTGTTATCTGTTTGTCTGCTGTAATAGAGCCTAAGTTTTACATTTCACAGCATTTTGGAGACAAGACCCGGAGACCCAGATGTCACACAAGGCACTGTCTTGGAATGCCTATTGCAGGAACTTTGTCCTTCTACAGCAGTTCTAATCAGGTTTACCACATATGCACCAAATATATTTGCTTCAGTCAAAATCAAGAATTTATAAACTATCATAATGTTTTATTTACAAGCTCATATAAAGTGAGCTGAAAATAACCAGGCATCAGAGAAGTTATGTGCAAGAACTGAGAGTGCTAGAATAATAAGTGTAGGGTAGCTTTTTAAACACATCAATTCTGGAGGGTTCTTCAATGCCAGGGGAATGTATCCATGAGTTTTACCTTGTTTTAACATTTTTAATGAATATTACCTGAGGTGGGATAATTAACAGGAGTTTAGAATATCCTCCTGGTGCGTGAGAAATGTTTTAAAGGCGATAGGCAGGTATGCTCCTTGTAATGCACATCTTCTCTGGAGACACTGGTTTCTAGACATCAAAAGATACTGCAACCTAAAGCAACATCTCTCATCTTGAACAGTGGAGAGGCAGGGATCTCAACACAAGCCATAAACAGTGATTAGATTATTATAACTTCATGCAGACATTACTTACTCGAATGTTGTATTCGGACCAAAGTAGAAGATGAACAAAAGATGAACATCTTTGCATTCTGTGCTTGTCATGGTATTTGCCACATTTCAGTGGAGCATTAGGAGGCTGTAGGAGAAAAAAAGATGTTGTGGAATGTTTCAAGGTCATGCTAGCATTGTGCTGCAGACAACAGTGCTATCCATCCATTTAATTAAATGAAAGCTTTTTCTTCCATGACTTGAAAGAAAAGAGAAGTTAGTGCTGTTTTTTTTTTTTGCCAATCCTCGAAACAGTCACTAGGCTCAAAGTAATGTGGCAGGGTAGCATGGGATAGATTACAAAACCCTGGTGGAGAAAAACAGCCAGAGAATGTGAACTGTAAAGCAGCTTATGGAATTAGTGAGGGAATATACCAGCAAATTTCTCTTCATATTAATCCCTTATAGGGCTACAGGAAACGTGTGTGTGTGTGTGTGTGTGTGTGTGTGTGTGTGTAAATGTTTGGGGTTCAGTAAGAGAGAAA